>NC_081418.1:19440371-19740371 GCF_949786415.1 Peromyscus eremicus
TACTAGAAAGAATAAAGGGGATATCACCACAAGGTCCAAGGATATTTCAAAACAGCAAATGATATTTTTGAACTACTTTATTCCACTAAAAATTTAAAAGTAGAAGAAAAGAATGCATCCTTAATGTTACTAACACATAGAAGAAGAAACAGAAAAAAAAAAACCCACAGCATTATGCGTTAGACAAAATTTAATCTGTTTTATTTTGTATGTGCGTGGTGCATATTCATGTAGTATATATTCATATTTGTGTATGCATACACTCAGGGAAGATAGCGGCCCGGCTCTCTCACTCGGCCCTATGGCCTGGACACGGGGCTGTGCTGTCAACCAGCAGGCCCCAGCCACTCTCCTGTTTCTCCCCACAACAGCAGTGATGTCACATGCCCATGCTCAGCTTTGCACATGGACTCTGGAGAGTTGACTTAGGTCATCATGCTTGGACAGCAAGAGATTTTACCCCATGAACTGTCTCACTTCCCCAACACAATTTTGACTTTAAAGTCTCCCTAAAAGATACCCTCAGTCCCAGGTAGCTTCATGGATGTGTACTCTTTTAGTACTTCATGGAGGGAAAATATTAGTTTTTACATGAACTCTTGTAGGAAATAGAAAAAAGAAAGACTACCTTTTAGCTCTTAGTCAGGTCAATATAACCTTGACATCAAAAACTAGTAAGCCTATTAAACAGTAAGTAACTGAAATTGCAGACCAGTCTTTTTCATGAATGTGGACATTAGGATTTTGAAAAATATGGTAGCCAAGTTAGTCTACAACACACAAAAAGGCAAAAACATCATAATCGAGGGGTACATGTGCTGAGGATAAAAATTTGGTTTAAATTCTTAAATCAACCCTATAATTAACAGGGTAAAAGAGGAAACTAATAGGACCACCTCAGCAGGTGAAGAAAAGGGATTTGTAATAGACTTGTTATTGTAAAAACCTTAGTACATTGTAATAGATTGATTATGTTATAAATAATCAGACAAAGAGGTTCTACCGAAAGGAAGAATTTTGGCAAACATCAGACTGAGGAACATGGAATGCTCCCACTGTCTGAGAACATTCACTCTTGTTGCTTACACTCACATTAAAGGGGAGGGAAGAAAAAGAGCAGATTTCAAAATGTGAAAAGATCTGGAAGCTCGCTATTCCCAGAGAACATGATTGGTGTGAAGATAATTAAACTGACTCTACAGATAAACTATTCAAATTAGCATATGAATTTACCCATGGAGCTAGATGCAGAGGCAGCGTACATCATCATTTACAGTTGTGTGGTAACAGTCAAGAAATGATGGACTGTTTTTTGTTTTTGAATCTGCACACTTTATTAAGAGAACAAAACATAAACAGCATACTAAAATGAACTCCATGATATACATTTCTCAACACAAACAAGCATTACAGCACCAGGACTTCCAAAAAGTTCAAGTGTCTGCAATTGAGGGAAAGAATTAATTGCATTTGAGGGCAAAATATTATGTGAAAAGATTTTGTTTTTAAGGTATTTTGATCATTACCTACGTCTTTAATTGTTACACTGGGTTGATAATTTTCCCATTATAGGCATTTTTAAATTGCCATTTTCCTACGCAAGACAAATTCTTCCACTTTTTTACAGCCCAGACTGTTGAGTATATAAAATTATCCTTCTAAAAATTACACAATGGAGTAACCTCTCTCTTCATGTTAAAGCAAAACAAACCAGACTCAGAAAAACAAGCCTGTTTCCTTAATGGACGATGTCTAGACATCTTTAAAAACTGAGACACGAAAGTAAAAGGATTTGAAGAGGGGAATAACTAATGAAATAGGCAAGAGAGGAGATCTAGGGGAGGCCTTGATCAGAATATATACTATGTGCTTATGAAAATGCCTTAGTAAAATTCACGATATTGTGAAATCAGTATATACTAGCTCATTTATAGGTGGACAATGGTGGTGCACACTTTTAGTCTTAGCTATTTGGGAAGCTAAGATGGGAGAATCAGGTCATTTAAGGCCATGAGTTTTGGACTAGTGAAGACATTACAGTGAGGCTTTTGGATTTTAAAACAATGGACTTAATTTAAATTATTGTAATTTGGGAGCAAATGGCTCATTTTCTAATAAGTAAAGCAATAGCTATAATAATAAAAAGAAACACATTTTGAAAAGATTATCACCAAAGTCTAATGAAGTAATGGTCAGATCATTTCCTCAACTACTAGACACTAAAGACAGAACAACAAAACAATTTGGGTTCCATCATTAACAAATAGCCTCTGTATGCAGAAATAAAGCTTTGGAACCATGTAATTCTCTAACAGACCATCTTAAGGTTGTATATTTGGGATAAAAGACCATTTAATAACTGGGTTATTTTAGGTCTGTTTATTTCAAAAGGGGGCACGATGGAAGGGGGACTTACAAGAATTCTTGCAATACCTACAAAGAGTGGCAACTTCTTTCAGACTTAGGCATTTTCATTTTCGGTACTGCAATTGAGGTTCTATCCAAACTTAAGGTTTCCCTGGGACAATCCAGTTTTGGGATGTCAGTGAGTAATTCCCTTATAGTCAAGGGCAGGTAGAGGAACTGAAAATTATGAATTAATCAAATTTAATCCTAATTCGTTTTGGCTTTAATTGTATGGGTTTGTTATAGCTAATTCTCAAATTTGTTTCACTGATTAAACACAGCTGCTATGTTTAAAATTCAGCACATGACTACGTGGCTGTAAGTATACACACCATGTCAGAAATTGATTGGATATCATTTGTGATGTTTCATGGTTCATCTCTACTAGTTTATGGTTGATTTCTTCTGGACTTAACATCTTCTCCCTGCTTAGAGCCATAGGTGAGTGGTGGAGCACTTGTGTGGCATTCGTGAAACCCTAGGCTGTATTCCCAGCACTACACACACTTTATTTCTCCATTGTCCTTAAGAAAATAACTTTTTTTGAGTTACAGATTAATAAGGGGATATCCACATAATGACCTGATTAAGCAGAGAAAGTGTAGCAGTAATAAGTCTGAAGCGAGCATGCTTTAATATAAGATGAACGTGTGTTTACATTTTATATCTGCAGACATGGCCGTTCAGATTGCCAGGCCCTTTGCTGTGTGGTTGACTCTGCTGTGCAGTGTGAACCAAGGGGAGAGAGAAGAAATGTCTAAGCCAGGAGGCTCTGAGTTATGAGATGTGTGTGAGGCTTGGTTTGCTTTCTGGCTTTGGTTTTCCATTGTTCACTCTTTCCTTTTCCTTTGCAGAACTGGGGTAGAACCCAGGGCTCCGCTCATCTGGGAAAGCACTCTACCACTGGCATGTGGGTACAGCTCTGCTTTATGGTTTTCAAAGAGGCAGTAATATGAGAAGCAACATTTCACAACTAACCATGCCATCTCTAGGATGGGTCCTTCTCCCTTCTCCTGGGTGAGAGCTACCTGCCTGCCTCAAGACGGGAAGGTCTCAAAGTGCCAATGGTGATTCATCCCTTAACCTGTCAAAATTTTACCTTTTCTTTCTTTCTTTTTTTTTTTTTTTTTGTGGTTTTTTTTGAGACAGGGTTTCTCTGTGTAGCTTTGCGCTTTTCCTGGAACTCACTTTGTAGACCAGGCTGGCCTCGAACTCACAGAGATCCGCCTGCCTCTGCCTCCCGAGTGCTGGGATTAAAGGCGTGCGCCACCACCGCCCGGCAATTTTTACCTTTTCTAAACCTCATTGCCTTAGGAACAACAAGAGAATTCCATGGTTGTTTGTAGGTGGGGGTCCAATCTGTGAGAGACAGGCCAAATCAGCACCCCCTTCCAGGTTCCTTGTTACATAAATTTTGGCGGGTTCTCGCCTGCTTAGGTCAAACAAAACATTGGATGGCCTATGTGGCATGGTGAAGTACCTTGCAATCTGGTAAAGGTGTAGGTCAGAAAATGACCTCTGCTGTACAGGTGTAATTTAAATGAAGTGAGTTCTAAAGTTGTACCAGGAAATGATTTCTTGTGCCAGTAATACCTAACAGGAGAAGGGCATCTTTCAGTGGATACTGCTTTGTTTTGGAGTTTTGCATCTTGAAAGAGGAATAAAAATCAACATTAGCAATTTGATTGTGACTTAAAATCATTAAATTTGTTGTTTTGGGGGACAGGTTCCCACTACACAGCCCAAGCTGATCTTAGCTCATAACCTTCCTGCCTTAGCCACACTGATACTAGAATTCCAGGTGTGCGCCACCACAACAGTATGACATGAACCAAGAATATCACAAGTGCCAGATTCTTGGTGTGTAACAAAAGATACAGAAAATCCCTACCCAGAGACTGATAACGCTTTACTGACCGACACTAAAGCTTTAAGTGGAAACACATACAGATTCAGATCTTGAGAAATTCAAATTGGGTCCCAGCAAGGTTTTACAGTAATTGACAAGCTTATTCTAAATTAAGTCAAAATACAAAAAAATAAAGAACACTCACAAAGCTTTTTGAATAAGAACATTTGGAGGATTTTACTACCAAAAATTAAGGTTTACCTTAAGTGTGCTATAATTGAAACAGTGTGTCTGTAACATGACCGATAATCCAGTAGAAGGTAAAAGAATACAAGTGTAGACCCCCATGGACATTCTCATTTTTGTTTGGTTGGTTGGTTTTGTTTTTCAGACAGGTTATCACTAGGTAGCCGTGACCGGCCTGGGACTCTCTGTGAAGATCAAGATGGCCTTAAACTCACAGAGATCCACTTGTCTCTGCCTCCTGAGTACTGAGATCCATGTACCACCACAGCCAGACCTGTGTCTTCATTTTATTCAAGGCAAAGTGCCGGTAGGATGCAGTGGATCGAAGAGTTTCTTTTTGTAAAGGACACTAAGCTCATTGCTATGTACATGTCTGTAAATCTTAATCCCTACTCAGAGGATGCTCCAAAATGTTTTATAGATATCTAATACATCTAAATGCATAACAATAACCCCTTCATAAAATATCAAGCAAACATACTTAAGAGCCTTGGGGACCATGAAGATTTTATGAATGGATACAAAAAGCAATATCCTTAAACAAAAACACTGATGAATTGAACTTCACCAAAACTGCAGTTAATCAAGTTAATCAAGATAGGTTTGCAAAAGTGGTAAAACTCACCAAAACATGGATGAACATGTTTCAAATGCATGCATCTGCAAAGGACTCATGCCTACAAATCAACTTCAGAAATAATGGCAAATGTTTTAATGGGCAAAAAATTGACTATTAAATTTTGGCAAAGTAGAGTGAGTAGTATTTTCAGCTGCTGTGTTACTTTCCTGAACCTTTACAAGAGCAAATTAACGAAGGAACCATTTATTTGAGCTTACGGTTCAAAGGTACAGTCCGTGGTAGCAGGGGAGTCATGGCACCGGCAGTCTAAGGATCACAGGCATCCACAACCAGGAAGCAAAGAACAATGAATATCACTCCCTAGCTCCCTTCTCTTTTTTACATAGTCCAGGGATCCAGCCCATGAAATAGTGCTGCCCACATTTGGAGTAGATCTTCTTGGTGCCTCGATTATTAACCTAATTAAAAAAAAAAAAGTCCCTCACAGGAACACCCACAGGCTCCTTTTCTAAGTGACACTAAGACACTGACAATCAATCTAAATAAGTACAAATCCTTCTCCTGTCAATTGCTCTCAAACATAAGACTTGTAAGTCGTAGCCTTCTATAACTTGTCTGTATAATTCCATAGCCATCTTATCATGCAAAAATATATTTGGTCAAATTTTTAAAGTCCTTGTAGTCTTTAACAATTCTGACATCCTTTAAAAGTCCAAAGTCCAAGTCTCATCTAAAACTCAAGGCAGTCTCCTACCCATGAGCTCCTATAAAATGAAAAACAAATTATATACTTCCAACATATAAGGGGAAAGTGGGACATATCAAGGAATGATCATAACAAAGCATGACCAAAACCCAGCATGGAAAATAACAAATCTTGGAGCCTTGACTTCCTCAGTGTGATGGACTGTACCTTTGAACTGTGGGCCATCAGAAAGCCTTCCTTTGAAATTAAGTCATTTTTCAAAAATAATTTTATCATAGTAACTTAGACACCAGGATTAGTTAAAATCTATTAAACATTCAGATAGATGTTGAAACAGGTTGTCTGAATTTATGTTCAATATCTATGTCTGGTTCCTTAAAATTACAACATCTAGGGCTTATCCACACCTTGTTTTTTTTTTTTTTTTTTTTTTTTGAAAGCTCGTTAGAAACTCTCCTGGAAATTCCCAGCAAGATAAGGACAGGGGAAGAGTCAGGAATCTAAATCTGTGTGCTGGCATGTCTGACTATTGTTTTCAACATTTACTCATCTATTGGCATGCTTTTAGCTCACAATCTTATGGTTTTGAAGACCAGTGGCCTCTCTGGAACCCACTCATGAACAGCATAGTCTCTCAGATCTTCAGTGTGTATGCAGACTTACTGTAAAAATCCAGTGTTTTTTCTGTCGTGGAAATTGATAGTGATCCACCTGCACTGCATTCAAGTTTTCCTTCCTAGAGTCTACGGCATTCTGTGGCTGATGGGATTCACCAGTTGGTTTGAAGAAGCACAGAGATGACCTGATGCACAAAGTCTGCAACCTGATGTGCATGAGTCTGTGCTAAGTACTCCTTGTTCCCTTTCCTGGTCATCCTAGATGGACAAAGCCTTTTCTGCTGCGTGGGGAACAGAGAGCATCTGTCATCCCTGCACGCATTTACTTTCCCACTGGTGGTGGGTAAGGTTCCCTGTCTCCCCATTTCCCCATCAACACTTGCCCATGCCAGCCTTTTAATGTTCGCTGGCTTAGTGGGTATAAAGTAATTTAAAAGAGCTTCTGTAATTGGCACTTTTCTGATTACTAAGGGTTCAGAACATCTTTCATGTGCTTCATTTTTCTCGTTTCTGTAAATTGCTTCTTCACACCATCCACCCTGCTATTCCTTGGGGTTAATATCCCCACTTCGTTATTGTCAAAGATTCCTAATATACTACTTGTTCATATCTTGTTAGCATTTGGATCTTTCTGATTCTGGTGTTCATCTATTCTCCTGTCTTGGAATGAGAGAGGATTTTACCTGCATCCTATAAAATTCCCTATATTTTCTGTTGTCACACTCCCCATATTTCCTAGAACCAACCAATACCTAGACGTTTATGATGACTACCACCTTCATATTCTGTCTGGCTCAACCACCTATGCACACATCCCCCAAACAATGTTGGTCAGTTTTGCCTCTATTGGAACTCCCCAAATAAAGACCTACAATGTGGATTCATTTTCACCCACTGTAGCTTCGCATTATATGTGAACTATACACGCATTATTAAGTATGGCTCTATCTGTACTCTATAATGCTGTATTGTATTCTAATCATTGTATTTCTTTATCTAAGTATTTATGGGCACAGCTGTTTTTAGGATTTAGTTTTGTTTTATGTCAGTTTCTTAAACTCATTTTTTTTTTTTAGTGATTATAGAGTTATACAAAAATCTCCAAACTCTTACTAAAATTTTATTATAAAAAAAACTTGCGAACACCTCACCTGGGCAGCACAGTAGAGCTGGCCCTGTCAGCAGGGGTAAGGGGGACCTGACCCTGAGTGTGTGAGCATGGGAGAGCTGTCCTCACTACTCATCTGCCGCGTGGCAGTGTGGGTGAGTGAGAGATTCCCCCTTGCACCTCACCACTTGCGGTAGGCAGGAGAGCGCCCCGGGTCATAAGAGTGGGAGAACTGGTCCTGCCTGTCACTGGCTGCAGCACTCAGGGGAGTGGGTCCTGCACCTTGCCTGGGCAACACAGTAGAGCTGGCTGGGATGGTGTGGGTGTGAATGAGCCACCCCCAGGGCACAAAAGTAGGAGAACTGGCCCCACCCCTCGCTGCCTGCCACATTGGGTGAGCTAGATGGGGCAATGCTGGAGAGCTCACCCTGGTGGTGAGGATGGGGGAGAGCTGGCAGGCTGACCAACCCAGCCACCACCAAGGTCCAGAACCAGGGCCGTGAGTTGGCCCACCCCGACATCCACCCCATCCATGAACTGCCGGAGCATGTGAAGGGGCTGGTCCTGCAGATCCAAAGCTGCAGAATCTCCATGACACAGGGCAACAACAGGGTATGTAAGAGCAGTCCCAGTGAAAACCCAGATAATGTGACAAAAGCCAGAGGCCTCAAACCAGACCAATGACTCATTGCAATGAACATTTGCAAGTAAAGACACAGGGACTAAAGGGTAAACTGTGTGACTCACTGGGACAGACTGCAGCTTCCATGACACAACAAAATTTGTTTTCTTTTAAATTTTCTTTTATTTTTTTGTGGGGGGAGGTTCAAGGGCAGAGGGAGGATATGAAGGGACAGGGAAATGAATGGAATGGGGGTATATAATGTGAAATCTACAAATAGTCAATACAAAGTTTTAAAAACTTGCAAATAAAGAATATCATGCATCAAAATTAACCAACCTCCTAGTCTCCACGTCTCAACAAACTTCTATACCATTAGAATGCCCATTCTGAAGCTGTGGAACTTCCAGGTTTCTGTGTATAGCCTTAGCTGTCCTAGCACTCTCTCTGTAGACCAGGCTAGCCTCAAACTAAAAAGGATCTGTCTGCCTCTGCCTCTGCCTCTGAGTACTGGGATTAAAGGTGTGTATCACCACTGCTGGGCTGGTAAACTGGTTTTGATCTCAAAGATACACACAGAATTGTCCTACAGGGTAACTGAATGGGAAGTTCTTAGTCCTAGTTGGACATAAAGGCCAAACTTTTCACAATGAGTTGAAACAGTCATCTGGGATCTGTAAAAGCTGTTTCTTTGATAGTGCTGAGGTTTGAACCACAACTGTGTGTATGTCACACAAGCACTATGCTACTTAGCTACATTCTTAGCCTTTTTAATTTTTTTCTTTTTTACTTTGAAGCACGGTCTTGTCCAAAGCTGGTCCTGAAATCTCCATGTTGCTCAAGATTCAACACTGTCATATAATAAGCACTGTTCATTTATTCATATATATTAATATTTTTAATCCTTCTATCACTTGTAGGCTGTAGTTACTATTACTGCCTCAACTTTAGGTTTGTTAAACGGTAGTTACTAAAGGTAAATGATAATCCCTGTATAACTGAATTTATAGAAATCTGAAACCCAGAGGCCAGAGTCACACAATTAATAATGGACTGAATGGGGGTCAAGTCCCAGAAAACTGACCTCCCTGGTCTCCCCTTGTCTAAAACACCATTATCTTCCAGCAGTATCTGTATCTAAAGCACCACGATCATCTAGCAATGTCTGTATCTAAAACACAGTGATCATCCAGCAATGTCTGTATCTAAAATACCATGATCATCTAGCTATGTCTGTATCTAGAGCACCATGATCATCTAGTAATGTCTGTATCTAAAACACAGTGATCATCCAGCAATGTCTGTATCTAAAACACTATGATCATACAGCAATGTCTGTATTCTGTAAGCATCTATATTTAAGGAGCTCTCATTTTCAACCACTTAAGGTGAGCTTAAACATGTAGGAATTTGAGCCAAGAAGTGGATTATATAAAACTTTAAACATAAGTTCAAAGGAGAGTGGTGTCACATAGTTGCAAAACTGGGAATCCTTGTTTTGTTATCAGAAAACAGTCAGTCAGTCCCACTGTTTGCTGCAGTGATTTGAAAGGCCAGTCACTTCCACAGAGATGATCAGAACGTTTGCCAGCCTGGCTACTGCCTGAGGTTTTTGTCAGAGGACCATGAGAAAGCAAGGGACTCGGGTAAGATCTGGTGACTGTAGGGGAGACATCTGGGCTGTAGCCGTGGCTCAGGAGTAGAGTATTTACCTAGCATATGCAAGGCCCTGGTTCAATCCTCAGCACTGTAAAATAAAACAGTAAAATAAAATGATTGAGAAAAGAACTAAAAAACCTAGAGAAAATATCCCAAATAGAGATTTGATTCAGTGTCTCAACAGCAGGAAGTAATATTGTGACAGCCACTGCCTCCCAGTTAGGAAATCCAGAGACACAGTCCTGTGGACTGCAATAGCAAGGCCCTTCCTTACCACTCCTTTGTTCAGACAGTCGCCAAGGAGACAGAATTGAAACAAGGGAGTAAGAAACGGATCATGAATCCGGGAAGTAAAGTCAGAGCTGTGCTCTGAAATGGAATCTGGGTTAGCATGGACGCTAACCAGAAGGAAACAGACTAGAAGCTTGTTGTGTTTCCAGGGTACTTGATTTCAAAAGCGACCGGAAGGGAGCCCAGCCAAAAATGTCCCGACTCTCACCCTGACACCTCTCGAAAGCAGGCCATTAAATAGTCTTTCCAAGATCCCCTTCAGATTCTGCCTTGAAGCTGCATTGACCGGAAAACATTTTGAGTTATGGAATTTTCATATTGCAGAAGACCTTGGAGAATAGATGATGGCTAGGATGGGGGACATTTCGGTTCCTCTGTGATGGGCTGGTCTCGTTACTAGGCACTTCAGAGCGTTGAAGACATTTATTTTTCCATTTCATTAGTGGTCACACTCAATTACTGCAATCGGATATGATGGAGACAAGATTTCTATTTTCTAGCCTTGTACCTGCAGCCACATCTGGAACTAATATGGACATTAGAACATCATAGCATGATTTTGAACTTTGAGCTGCAGGTAGGATTTAGATGGAGCTTTGGGGAGAGGGAAGAATTGAATGTGTGAGGTGCAGATGAATTATTCACTAAACTTTATTCTGCACTTCTTCTTGAACACGTTGGTCTCTGGCTGTATGCCACTACCCATCTTTCTTTGCTCTGAGTTAGATATGGCCATGCAATTAGCTTTCTGCACTGGAGGGGAGTGGAAGAGATGAATGCCGTATCTGGTTCTGAGCTCTATTGCTCCTTCATATCTTTTCTCATTTTTCTATTTCCATTTTGATTTTGATGGACCACAGATAGTGTGGCCTGGCTTCCACCATGCAGGAACATGTAGAAGACCAGGCCCTGCTAAAGTTACTCTGTCATGGACTCCCTGCTGACCTGCATGTGGGTGGCTCTAAGGTCCCCATCCAAAGCTCCTGTCTTCTGACTTCTAGTTGGGAGGGTAAAAGAAGAATGAAATCAAGTTGGGTGTGATGGCTCATGCTGGTAATTCCTGCACTAATGAGGCTGAAGTAGGAGGATCCGAGAGTTCAAGGCCAGCCTGCACTTACAGTGAAACTGTCTCAAAATTAAAACAAGAAAGGAAAAGAATTATTGTTTTCTCCATTGTCTCTTTATTGAGTGGTTACGTGTTGGCTAAACATTTTTAAGTAGCTGTTTCTGCAAATATGCTTGCAAAACCCAGGGAGGGAAAGAGTTCCTGACCCTTCACCACCTCATTTCACCCTTCCCACTGCTCACACTACCTATTAGATTTGTTTGTTTCCTGTGAGTCCTGCCCTTATACCAAGCGCCCTCTTAAAATGTCCCTCCAGGCTTAGAGGTGTAGCTGAGACAGTAGAGTGCTTGCACAGGGTGACAGATTCCATCCCCGGCACTCACAGTGGTGGTGGTGCACGCCTACAGCTGGACAATAGTGACAGGAGGATCGGAAGTTCAAGGTCATCCATGACCACACAGAGAGTTCAAAATCAGGCTGGGCAACGTGAGACCTTACCTCAAAATACGAAGGTCTCTTAAGACTTTCCCTCAGCAGACCTTCTCAGTGTGGCTTCTCTCTCCTGTGGAGACTGACAAGGAGGGTCTCTGGAAATCAAGAAGAGCAGCTGGGAGCCAGAATGCCAGCTCAGCAGGTGAAGGAGCGTGCCACCAAACCTGACAGCCCGGCTCAGCTTCAATGTGTGGGACCCATGTGGCAGAAGAGAACCAGCTCTAAGCTGTCCTCTGACAAATGCATAATAAATAAATAAATAACTATAAACACACTTCTTAAAAAGATGTGGTCCCTGAGGACTCGTAAATAAAAGAAATAGATGTACATTTGTAGGCACTGAATTTTTATTCTATTTGTTATAGTAACAGATTCAACACTAATTAACAAAGTTATAGTTTTCCAATTACTTTCATTTCATAAGATATCCAAATTTATTGGTATAAAATAATTTTTCAATTTTTCTATCTCCCATGACATCTGCATATTCTATTTTCCATTTCTGACATTACATATTTGAAAATTTTTCTTGTTCATCTCAAGTGTGTATTATTGTTTGTTTTAGTTATTTTTAATCTTCTTAAGGAATAAACATATAGCTACTGCTGAATTTTTCCATAGCTACTGTTAAAATTTTCCATTACATGTTGATTTTCTGTCTCACTAGTTGTACAAGCTATCATTAACAAGTTAATCCAGAACACAGCTTCTTAAAGGAATTAAACTTTTGGGATGTTGTAGGCATTCTGTTACAGGATGTGCAGTTCTCATGAGCAGGCAGAAAGGGCCAAAGTTTTCTGTGCTATCTTCTGCAGTCACTGGACATAGTGATGATAATTTTTCACCAACAACCAATCCCTTCCTTCTATTTTCTCAGTGCTAAGGCAACTTTCCTTTTAGGCTTCTGGAAGTAGAATGTAGAGGATAGTTTACATTTACTTTGACCTTAACTGGATATTCAGCTCTTTGAAGTCTTAGGTTTTAACTTATATTTCTTCTGTTTGGAAAACCTTAATAGCCAAATCTTAAGTAATCCAGAAAATGTGAGGGTCAGAGATAAAAAAAAAAAAAAGATTGTCAGGTTATTCAAAATGGACTGAATTATAAGTATGCATAGCCTTGATTTCTATTTTTATTCTGAATCTTCTTGATAACTATGTTTTGTGTGTGCATGAAGATGTACATGCTTGTGTACACATGTGTGTGAAGGCCAGGAAACAATCTCTGGTGTTGCTCTGTAAGCATCATCCACATTTTATTTTCTTTTGTTGTTTGAGACAGGGTTTCTCACTGACCTGAAGTACACCAAATAGGCTAGCTGCCAGCTGGCAAGCCCCAGTAAATCTATTCCCCCACTGTTGGGATTACAAGCACATACCACCACACCTAGCTTTTTTTATGTTGGTGTTGGGGATCAAATTCAGTTCCTCGTGTTTGTAAGGCAAACTCCATAACAACTAAGCTAACTCCCCATAACATATAGCTATGTTTTGAAACTTAAAATATGACGACTACCTATAATATTCAGCTGGACCATTCCTTCCTTGAAAGTTATAAAATCTTAATGTCTAAATCAGAAATTATTACAAAGGTTAAAAGAGTACCATTTTATTCTGGCACAAAACTATTTACAAAACTTTTAAGTAAGGAGTGTTCTTTAGAATGTAAAGAGGTCTCCTAAATTCCCCATCACCAGAAGAGATATTGTATTGGGGGGGGGGTGGTAATCCACCACTAACAGAAGTTGCAAAAAGGAACATGGGTGCATTGATGTTCATCGATGATTTGACAAAAGTCATCATTGTGTGTGTTTTGTTGTTGTTGTTGGGTTGTTTGTTTGTTTGTTGGTTTTTTAACCAAGAAACGAAGGTCTTTATTTATTGTCAACAATAATAAGTTTAGATTTGTCCTTAGGACATGCTGTTTGTCTATAATAATATTAATCATTTTAGATTTATTGGTACCAATCAGCTGGAGTGCTTATTAAATGTCTTTTGAGTTAACTAGTAGAGTGTTAGGGTCGGCAAGAAGTCCCATAAAAGACCGCCAGTCATGTATGTAATTAGCAAGGGCGTTTATTAAAAATTACCAACATATTGGGATCTAACCATCTGACAAAGTGACAAATGGTGACCCCCAAGAGAAACTCACAGGCTCCTTTTAAGCAAGGTTAGGGGAATTCCAGAGAGGAGAGATTAGTCTGGGGACTGATTGGTGGGTTTAAACAAAAAGTTTATAGGATTGGTAGGTAGCCCTAGCAGTTAGGGACTTCCAAGCAGCAGGGTAAGGAAAGCTATTTTTAGCTAGCAGAAGGCTGTGGGACATTGGCTGATTGGTTGCCTCTGAGTTGTGGTTTCCCAAGAACTGCTTGTTCAGCTCCAGCCAGCTCCAGTAAACCAAAACTAAGGCCTGGTCTCTGGCAGGGCTACTAGGAGCCTGTCATGGCCCTTGTCTGACTCCCCTGCCCTCTCTTAGAGAAAACTGAAGATGGCTGTCCCAAGGCCCATCTTACGTTCAGAGCCAAGATTAGTGATCCTCATAATGGAAGCATCAGTATAAATAGTCGTATTTAAACAAGCACATTAGCATAGCTTGCACTAAGCCAGCTGACGAGACTCATCTATGTCAAATTTCCAGAATCCTGTTTCCTTTATGGCCACATTTTAGGGTAAAATCAAGTCCAAGGCAGGCTTTGCGTTCTCAAGAGGAGAGTTATAGGTCTGGATACTTGATTTTAAGATGGTGTCCCACACAAGAGAGAAAAGAGAATAATAATTGTAAGTAGTTAAATATTGTCTTTTTTCACTAGTGTGGACTGCAGCAGACACAGAATATCACAGTTGTGGGAGGCAATTTTGCTAAACAGTTACCAAGAGACACAAACCTAAGTGAGCGGGAGACCTCAGTGGTCACAGCCTGTATATCCCACTATATACAGGATATTGGGGACACTCGACAAAGCAGTATGTATGGATTTCTGGTTGGCTCAACATTAACTTGACTCTTGATTTCATAGATATGAGTTTCTGTACTCCTTTTCTCCATAAGAAAAGCCAAACACACTTCCCTGGTAGTTGCAAATAATTATAGTTCCATTTAGCATACAATTATAATTTTACTTTGCCAAATATGAAAATTATGAAGATTTTTGAGAAAGACCTAGAGTTCACAATACAGAGCTTTGTGGAACACAGTGCCTATGAGCACTTTCTCACGGTACACAGAAGCTACAGTGCTGGCCTGAAGCACAGAGCCATCGTTGGCATAGAGTGTGCTCACCCTGGGGTTATCGGACAAAGCATCCTGGATGCGTAGTACCTGTAAAGAGAAGACCAATCATCAGTGTCCAAGAAAAGCTGTCTACAGATATTTCCCTTCCCAAGAATTCTGGGTCAAGGGAATACTTTCAGAAACCAATAAGCTAAAAGTCTGAAGTGTATCTGAATTAAGTTTTCTCCTAACAAAGGTACTAGTGTCCCAACAACATCTCTGCACTAAAAGGGACTAACTGTTAACATTAGTCAAATTCCTCTATAGAGACCTTCAGTGGTTTGATAATTTGGCATCCATAGAGAAGAAACTTGGGTCCCTAAACACTTGTCTAACTCCAGCGTTTGCAGTAATTCTCTGACTGTGAATGTGCCTTTGACTGAGCCCACAGCATGAGGACAGAATCCTGGACAAAATGACTAAAGGACACCCAGTCAGCTAGCCCAACCTGCTAGTCAAGACGGTGGCAGTCTTCACTGCTGAGGGACCTCATAACTGTGAAGCAGCTAAGAAACAGAAAGAAAGTGTAGGAGTTTGGAGGCACCCCTGCCTAGGGCTGTTGTTGATCCCCAGATTAGCACACCCAGCTTTGCTTATCAGTGAACACACAAGCTCTCAGGTTTCCAAGTAGCCTGGATGAAGTTCACTGGGCAGGGTGGGGGTGGGGGAGGGCAAAGATAGAAATCGAAGGAAAACAACCAACCACGAAGCAAAGGTTTGCTTTCCTGATCTCTGGCAACAGAACGAAGCTTCAGATGTTTTTTTTTTTTACTTGTTTCCTTTCATTTTTGTTTTTCATTCCAAGCTCCAACAACTTTGTTTCGAGTTTGCTAGGTGGAAATAATGGAGCCTGGATCTCGTGCAGAAAGCACAAGACTACTAAGAGGAGACGGGTCCCTAACTGTGGATACATAAGGCTTATCTAGAACGAACAGGTGTTCATACGTGAAAATAGGGGCATGAGAAACAGATCCTCAACAAGTTTTCAATTATCTCACAGTGATATTTGCATTCCCTTTGTGCTGGCTAGTTTTATGTCAACTTGACACAAGCTAGAATTATCTGGGGGGAGGAAGTCTCAACTGAGAAAATGCCTCCAGAAGATCAGACTGTAGGGCATTTTCTTAATTACTGATTGAGGTCCCAGTTCACTGGGAGTGGTGCCATCCTTGGGCAGGTGGGCCTGGCTTCTATAAGAAAGCAGGCTGAGTGGGCACGTGGAGCAAGCCAGTAAGCAGCACCCTGCCATGGCCTCTATATCAGCTTCTGCCTCCAGGTTCCTGCCCTGTTTGAGTTCCTGTCCTGACTGCCTTTGATGCTGAACAGCGATATGGAAGTATAAGCCAAATAAACCCTTTCCTTTTCAAGTTGCTTTGGTCCTGGTGTTGTATCATAGCAATAGAGACCCTAACTAGGACACACTTAAAGCAAACGCTGTGGCCAGGCTTTTGTAGGGAAGCTCTGTTTGTCTCTAGAAAGGCAGCAGGGTGTGTATCTGAGTAAGATTCTTCTCATTCTAGGCTTAGTTTGCACTTCTGGAATTGAATAATAGAATCTAGGGCAAAGTCAGAATATGTTGACTAACTCAATCTCAAAGTCCAAGGGATAGCTCTGTCTCCTTGAGAGCTTCCTGTAGAAACACAGAAGTTGACTGCATGATTTTTATGCCCTAGGTGAACATTCTAGCTCTTATTTAAATTACCACAACATAGAATCTAGAATTTCTTCAGTATGTAGAATAACAGCTATATCTATCCAAAGGCACTTAATTGGGTTGTCTTAAATCTTAAAAAAAAAAAAATGGTTTAAAGGAGAAATCTATCACTTTCACATCTGATGTGTTTTTATTTACTTTATATAAATGTAAATGTGAAAAATTTAATAATGAAACTACATAAACATATGCCATGCTTTAGATTGCTCCATATAATAGGTATCAGTGATATAAAAAAGCTGGTGTGTAGATAGCAAGTGTGTAATTGAAAGCTTGTATTCACTACCTATTTTCACTACGTAATTGTACATCAAAAGCTGTTCTACTTTGCTGAAACTTATTAGTGAATTTTTATCTAATATTTTTGAGAACCTCCTACATAAATACTGTATTCACATCATTTCTACCCTCACTCTCCCCAGCCCAACTCTTCTCATATCCCTCTCAAGTCCATGGCCTCTTCTTTAATTATGACTATTAAAGGCACACACACCCTGCTGAGCCTGTTTAGTGCTGATGTTCACGTGTTTAGGGATGACCACTTGAGACTGTGACATCTTCCCCATCTACACTGGTATGTCACCTGCTGTTGTCACTGAGTGGTTCTTATTTGTAATGTCTCCTAGGCGTTACTGGAAACTGCACCCATACAATCTCAACAGTATGATTGCCTTAAAATATTTCTTGATGCTCTGTCTGATCTGGGCGGTGGTGGCGCACGCCTTTAATCCCAGCACTCGGGAAGCAGAGGCAGGCGGATCTCTGTGAGTTCGAGGCCAGCCTGGGCTACAGAGTGAGTTCCAGGAAAGGCGCCAAAGCTACACAGAGAAACCATGTCTCAAAAAACCAAAAGAAAAAACAATCATGACTGATATGTTAAATTCAAATAAGAATAGTTAAAAACCAGCCATACTCTTCTGTGGAAATGACCTCTCCTGGGTCAATGAACAAGCTAAGATTTGAATCTCAGTTTCTCAACTTCCCAAACATGTCATACCTTTCTTCCAGCCACACCTTCTATTCTCTTCTCTGTCTTCAACCCAGGACCTGCCCACAGCTTTTCACAGCAACCTTCACCCTCTACGTAACTATGCTGTTTCTCCTACACAACTTACCGTCTGTGTAACTTATACATTCCTTTCGTAAATGAACTTACATGTTCAGTTAGTGTCTGGCCTTCTGTCCCCTAAGAGCAGGGGCCTTGTATGTATTTTTTTAATATTTGTTTAAAGTTTTATTTTATTGTTTATTTTTTAGCGAGCATGTGTGTTTGTGTGAGCAGACACAAGTGCAGGCACCCACAGGCCACATCACTTATGGAGATCAGAGGACAACTTTCAGCAGTTGGTTCTCTCCTTCCACGGTGGGACCAGGATCGAACTCAGGTCATCGGTCTTGCATGGCAAGTGCTTTTTTACCATCTCACCAGCCAATGTGTGTTTTATTTTCTGATATAGCCCAAGCATTAGAACAATATCTGGCAAATGTAGACATCAGCAAATAAGTCTTTCCAAGTATATGTGAAAGAATTTGTAGTTGTAGTTAAGTTCAATTGAGTTTTAAAATTTGTTATTATTATTAAACTCAATGTCATAGAAAATGCAGTGTCTTATGCAATTGGTTTTAATGCTACAGATAATTCAATGGTTTTTTACTTTAGATGATGTAATTTTAAATTAAAAAAATCTTTAAAAGAAAACACTCTTGAATACTAGCATATCCATTAGAAGCCAAGAACAAAAATTTATCTACTTCAGAGTCTCCAATCATTCAAACCCTTGGTGTGGGCTGTGTACTCAGTGGTATGAACAGAGACGGTTCTATGCATGTCTCCACTGCAACAGCTTCTCAGAGTTTGCATTCTGTTGGAAACACAGTAGGGCCATCTATGTCAATATCAACTCTCATGCTCATCTTTCCTCATTACTCTCAATAGCAAAAAAAAAAAAAAAAAAAAAAAAAAAAAAAAAAAAAAAAAAAAAAAACCCTTACCAAGTTATGACCTGCTGTCTGGCAGTGATATTACATTAGCCCCCAGTGGCTTAAAAAACTTAGGGACCCCATCTCTTTAAACTGCCAATATCTCTACTTTTTTTTATATAAACATTTTGTTCAGTTCTGGAACATAAATGTGACCCATATAAATCCCCTCAACATCACCTCAGCATATTTCCAGTCTTGCAGACTTGCCTGTGAGCTCAAGTATCAGTACTTACTTCTGACCCTGGAGGGTCCTCAGGGTTGTAGGTCAGTAGCTTCATGGGGTTAGGATGGCATCCTGCCAAAATATCTCCCGTGGCAGGGTCCACAGTCAAGTTATCCACTAAGGTGCCTAGTTGAATGACCTTAAACAAAGAGTAAGTAGTGAGGACATTATCTCAATGCTCTCTGCCCTTCCTCTCTCCTACCAGTTTTTCCTGGTACTGGACATTGGTATATTTAAGGGGCTTTATGATTGCACTCTAAAAGTGTAAGTAGCCATGGATCCATAAGAACATTTCATGGGTTAAATATGAGACTTATGTATGGGTCCCTATTGTGCAAGTTGGCTGGGGAACTCTTACCTTCACTTGAGTTAAATCCCAATTATCATGTTTTTTCATTATGTGCATGTTCTTAGCTATTACATCAGCTACATAGACATACCTGTAAGTAAGTAACACTTAGTGTTAGCAAGTAGTAATGAAATACGATACAATCTTCTTTTTGGAGAACAAATACAAAAATTCAAGTTGGTTTGAAGTACTACTGTGATGTCTTTCTACAACACCATAAAAGTAGATAAAAGGGTGGTACTTTTAAAATTAGTGAAATGTTCAATAGGCTTTTAATGTGAAATGGGACCATGAAGTGAAAGGTAGTATTGCAGATGACATATAGACTCAGTCTCATTACTTAGGAGTTATAATTTTTTCAATTGAATGAGGTAAGAACATCCTTCCAGGATGAAAGAGTCTGTACTTCCAAACTTAGAGCTTGAAATAACTGTGGGGTGGCCACGGAGCTCAGTCACACTGTGCTTTCAAACCAGGAAGAATGTCTAGAGACATTTTCTTTTTTGTTGTCAGTTTTGTTTTGTTTTGTTTTGAGAAAGGGTCCCACTATGTAGCTTTGGCTTTCTTGGAACTCACTATGTAGACCAGGCTGGCCTCAAAATCACAGATATCCTCCTGCCTCTGCCTCTCAAGTTCTGGCATTAAAGGCATGCACCACTACATCCAGCCTAAAGGCATTTCTATTCATGATCTCAAATCTAAATGTTGTTATTCATAGTATATCTCTGCTTTAAAAATCTTTAAATCTTAATTATTTGCCCAGGATGTTCTCTGGTAAAATTTCATGTAGCAAGCTTTCTTGTCTGAATATCTTTGGATCACCAGTCCCCTAATAATGACATGGAGACTTAGTATTGATTATGAAAACTTGGTCTTAGCTTAGGCTGGTTTCCAACTAGCTCTTATAACTTAACTAACCCATATTTTTTATCTGCATTCTGCCACATGGTTCTGTTACCTCTCCTCAGTATGGCACGTCTGACTATCTCTGAGTCTGCTGGTGAAATCCGCCCCTAGATTCCTCGTCCTCTCCCCCTCCCTCCCTTCCTCTCTCTCTGGGGAAATTCCACCTATCTTCTCCTGCCTAGCTATTGGCCATTCAGCTCTTTATTAAACCAATCAGAATGTGTCTTGGGAAAGACATATCTTCACAATGTACAAAAAAGATGATCCCACAATATTTTTGTGCTTCTTAAAAGCAGTCATGGTATTATCCTAAGTCTGCCAATTGTACCATCACATGAACAAGGCAGGCTTCTCTCTCTACTAAGAGCTTTTAGTCAATATGGCCTTATATTATGTGGTTAAATACCTTCTGGCCTTATAAGGAGCAAAGATATTGCATATTCATCCTGCTTTTAGAAAGAATGTTGGAAAAGAATGTATTTATTTATGTAAGAATTTAGAACAAAGATCATATTTTTGAGTCTCTCTTTTTCTGGAGGGGACTTGAAATTCAAGAGGACAAATAGTTTTTAGGATCACATATTTCTTACGAACTCTGGGCGCACCTGAGCCTTCCTCCTACATACTGACTGCTTGCACCTCAGGGAGCTCTTGAAGGAGCTCTTTAGTGTCTAGGACAAAGGGCAGAACCATTCTGAAAGCACATACTTCTGGTCTAGCGAGACTGTGATTCCATTGGCAGAACTAAATCCTTGGGCCACTACTTTGACCTCACTTGGGCTGTAGAAAAGAACATAAGTCCAGTGAAAGTCCATGATCATCTCCAGAAGTACCAAGAAGTAGCTGGTGAAGTAGTGGTCTCTTGTAGCATAGAACTGCTCTGGCCCAAGAACCACAATGTCATTCACACTAGAAAAAAAAAGGAGGGGAAGAAACTCATAAGATATTTGAATGTCTTGATTATTGACACAGCCGCTAAGATTCATCTTGATCACCATGATCACCAGTTTTAAATGATAGACTCGAATTAAGATGAATTAACTAATTCCATAAAACATTCTGATTTTACTTTCACATGTTATCTTTGGGCTATTTATTATTTTAAGTAAAAAATGAATATGTATGCTAACAAACTCTAGACTTGTAGATGTTAATGATGTTTTTCTGTGACAGATATATTATCTTTGTTTTTCTTCTAGAATGAGACTTAATTCTTAAAGTTAAGCCTGTCATGTGACTTGTTTTAACCAAAAAAATAAAGGAAATGTATATGGCTTCTTTTGTTTGTGTGTATTTGTGTGCAGATGCACATGTGTGATGTGTGTCTGGAGAAGGCAGACCAGAGGTTAACTTTGTGTATAGTTCCTCAAGTCCCATCTACCTCGATTATTGAGGTTTCTTGTTGGTCTGGAACTCCCCAAATAGGCTAGGCTGGTTGACCAGTAAGCCCCGAGGATCTACCTGTCTCTGCTTCCCCAACACTGGGATTATAAGCACATGCTACCATGTCCAGCTATTTTTTTTTACATGAGTTCTGAGAATCAAACTCCAGTCCTTATGCTTGCAAGATAAGCATTTTACTGACTAAGCCATCTTACCAGGCCCCATGTGTGGCTTTTTAATGAAAGACTTGGAGAATCAATGAGTAATCCATTGTTTTTTCATGGGAACAAGCAATTTTTCTGAGGGTGTACTATTGTGGTCCTCATAAGACCCTAAGTGAGGATGATATGGCACTAGGTCCTGATCAACACATGGAGCTTGAGTGAGGAAACAGAAGAAAACCACATAGCTTTGACCCACGGGCATTCCTTCCTGTCATTATAGCTTAACCAAGTCTATCTTGACATTTATGTTTTCTCTAAGCAGGTAGGATAACGGGTGATACTCTTTCTTTTGTTCTTTCTTGTTGTTGTTGTTTTGTTTCTCATTTTGGGGTTTCTCTGTGTAACAGCCTTGGCTATCCTCAAATTCACTCTACAGACCAGGCTGGCCTTGAACTCAGAGATCTGCCTGCTGCTGCCTCCTGAGCACTGTGGCGTGTGCCACACCCAGCCTTTTTGTTCTTTATTTTAAGAAAGTAATTAGTGTTATAATACAACCAATGAGTGTATAATACAAACGTGTGTGTATTTTGGAAAAGAAAAAATGTGACTTGAAAATTAAAAAGAAAGATGAAAGGTATTTTACATTTAGTTGTGTGTGTGTGTGTGTGTGTGTGTGCACATCCGAGAGCTCTATAGCACATCTGCTACAGTGCATGTGCAGAGGTCAAAGGGCAGTTTGCTGGAGCCCATCCTCTCCTTCCACCATGCACAGCCAGAGATCAACCTCACGTTGTCAGGCTTGCTGGCAAGCACTTTACGCACCATGCCATCTCTTACACCTGAAGCATTTTTGTTTTTGTTTTAAAGAAATAAAATTTTAGAGAAGGGAAATTTGGACGAGGAAAGGAAATATTTTGTAATTTTCATGCAGTGTCCCTTGTCACTGGCCTATTCATCCTTCCTGACTCGTCCTAAGTGCTCCTTCTTCCAAAAGATCTCTAGTGACACCATAACATTAAAGGCTTGCCTGGTGCCCTGCATTAAATTCCCTTAGTTTCCTTTTGTGACACTCTATTGTGCCCTTTGTACTTGCTACTCAATGTGTGTGTCACGGTCCCTCTCAAGCTCCAACTTAGAGCCTCACAGCCCCACCTGCCTCTTTCCACTGCCAAGTAGGAGCAAATTCAACCCGTTCTGGGGAGATGGAGTCTGACAGATTTTCCACCGGTGCCACTTCGCAGCGCCTTACCCTGTACCTTGGCCTCTTGTCTCCCACTACAGACTTGTTGCTGTCAAAGCACAGGATACCATCCAGTCTGACTTGTACACACACAAGTGGGCAGGGTAAGGGTGAGAAGGCCTCCGGGTCACCTTTGACTGAGAGGAGAGGGAGGTTGTAGGATAAACTCTTCTCTCTTTCTCATCTGGGTCAGATCATTGTGAAGTGAGGCTTATGTTGCCTCTTCAGGGTTAACCCCATGATTTTGAGCTGTGTCTTAACTGCACCTTGTAATGACTGACTTGACAAGGCATTTTCACAGCTTCCCCATGTAAGTGTTTTCTGGATCGGTCATAACAAGCTACCGTCAACTGTATGGATTAAAACAGCAAAAGTTATTATAACACAGTTTACAGAGTAAGAGTATGGAATCAAGCAGGTAGCCCAGTCATGTTAGCAGAGCCAGGTTCCCAAGTTTCTGTGGAAAGACCTGGTTTTTGACTTCTAGATCGAGGTAGCATTCACTGACTTGGAGATCTCTCACTCCAGTGTTGGTATGGTATCCATCACTGGGTGCCGGTCTTCTGTATCCCTCTGCTTTCTTACTGGATTAAGAATATATCGTACGTTATAGTACAAAGTAAAGCTTCATCTTCAATTACCTCTGCAGGTATTTTTCTAAGTAAGGTCACATTCTGAGGTATGTGTGGTAGGGATTTAAATATATATTTTTATATAAAATTTTAGAAAAGTAAATGCTGGATGACTTGGGAAATATTTTACAATTTTGTGGGACCTAATTCAACTCATCACATTTCCCTTTCTTTACTTCAGGCTGATCTGACTTAAGTTTTCTAGGACTGAACATTCTGATAATGTTTTCCCATAAGGGGTGTTTTCTAGGATTCCTCCTGTGAGGTTAGATGAGCCTCATAATCTACCACTGAGGTAAGTCCAGTCAATGGGAAAAATCCTCATTTTACTGTGAAATTGAGGCACAACTTAAGTGACTTTTCCCATTCCCCAGAAATTCTGTGAGGTTCTGATCCACTGTGACTCGAACCTGGTGATATGCTCACTTCATAATAGAAAAATCCTTTATTGTTTAAGACCTGAAATTGACTATCCATTAAAAATTTTAATTTTCTAAATCCAGTAAGAATGATGTTGATCATTGCAAATTAAGAACTCAGTTTGTAACTCTGATGGACCCAGGCTTAACCTGCTGATCGCAAATTGACTCAGGCAACCTACCTGGCCCACAACTTCTACGAGACTCAGTTTCCTCTTGTTTGTTACTAAATGCTATGTGAAAATTCAGTTAAAGTATTTTGACATAGCACTTGGTACATAGTCAACATTTAATAAAGGTAATTTTTATAAGTGCTTACAGGTTGGTTTGTTTGATTTTTTTTTTATCAAATTCTTCTTTAAAATAATTGGGTACAAAGAAATAAACCATCTGGAGGTGGGTTCTAATACCCAGTGGGTAACGCTTGGAGAACACAACCTACCTGGACAACTGGGAGAGGGAGTAGGCGTTTAAAGAGAGCACAGTATTGAGTTGCTGTAGCAAAGAGGTTGAAATTAGAGCTGGGAATCTAATTGAGCACCTTTATAGGATTAAAGAGCTCTCAAGAAGTTGCAAAATATAGAGACATTCAATACGGAACACAGCAGTTTCTACTGAGGTCCCACCCAGGGAAGCTCTGGAAAGCTTCAGAGGAAAGCATGGCTGTAAAACCAAAGTTACGAGAATGCCTGCTGCGGAACCAAAGCTAATGATGTGCACAGCAGCGGTGTGAAGTGAATAGAAGCCCACAAGGCTTTAATTCCATACCTCTTGAGAAGTTCGTGTTTTATAGTTTTCAGGTGGATGAGAGAACGTTGCTGTTCTTCAAATTTAAATATCTCCACAGTGGAATCCATGTGAGGATGATTCACCACATAAAGATACACAGTGTTGTCTAAATGGGGATGGGTGGGTATAATTTCAAAGGAAGATGTAATTTCCAAGAAGTTTACTTTTCTTACAACCATTATTAGACTTCTTTAAGACCCTGATCATCTCCCAAGGCTTTGGGTTAGTCTTAAGATGGGGTCTTGCTATGCTACACAGACTTATCTTGAACTTCTAGGCTCCAGATCTGAGTGGTTGGGACTATATAGACATGTACTACTGTGCAAGGGTTTCCTTTAGGCGTTTTGCATGTCCATCAGATGGGTCATTAACACCAATGCTAGATTCTTCTGTTTTTGAAGAATTGAAACTCAAATGGGGGTGGGGTAACCCAGTGATTTTACCAACACCAGGACACAGAGCAAAACATGGATGTTTCTGCAATGGTCTTCTCAGCCTCAACAGCATACCCTCTCAGAGGAGAAGATACAGAATTATAACAGGAGGTAAACACCTACAGTTTCCCTTTCAGTGACTGAAAGCAAGCTAATCTCTACTGAGAAAGTTTGGGGTGTGTCACAAATGTCCACATGTCAACAGAAGTTCAAGAAATCTCTGGACATGTGAATGCTTTAAAATAAACAATAGTTATTTCCCAGTTACACAATGAATTTCTAGCTCTAGTCAAATACCTGAGGTTGAGTAACAACTTAGTAAACTCAGTGGACAAGTAAAGTAAATATGCCAAAGGAAACAAACCAGCTAATTCTGGGAATTATCAGCCTCAAAAATATCCCTACCTTCCTGTTTTCACTCTGGAATGTTAACTGCTGTGAGATTGAAAGCAGTGACCTTTCCTGACTTATCAGAAGGGGTAGGTCTGAGTTTTTGAGAGACTGGTCCCATACTCTCACTGTGGAACCTGTTCTGTATTTGTTTCTAGTCACTTCCTTCATGTAGATACCAAACATGTAATGGAGCAAGTCTGAGTCATGACATGCGACATTTGCACTCAGGGCCCCTGAACACATTGAGCTGTTTGAAGCAAATTATGGGGAGCTACTCCCCACACAGGCAATCTCTCCTTTGGTCTGTTCTTGCTGTGTTACAGGGCTCAGCCTTTGGCAACAGGACATGGGTTGGATTTCAGGCCCTAAACAAACAGACATTTTGTGGGATGCAGTATGGTAATCATTCATTCTGCCCTGGTTTTGCCATTCTTATGCTTCTCCTGGATCTTCCTTCCATGGAAGAGAGAGACGCTTTGTGAAGATAATTTTGTTCTACCTCCTTGCTCTATCCTGACAGTTCCCTGTGTAATGTTTTGGTCTGGTGAAGTAGTCCCTTAATTAAGGAAGGGGACTAAATGAATAAAATGGGCTGTCAATCATAATACATCGAAATTTTGGAAGCCTACATATGTGGCTGGCAGTTAATCCAAAAAATGATCCCATCTTAGAATGCCAGCTGCTAATAACCCTAACTCTAACATCCTATGCAGTTAAATAGTGTAGGTTAATCTGACCACTTCATTACATCAACTCTCATGGAATGCATTAGCCAGCACAGTGTCAGGCAAAGAAGGTTTGGTTTGCGGGGATTAAGTACGTGGTGGTTCCCTAATTTTTCCCCCATAAAAGACACAGATAAGTGAAACCACCTGGCTTCTAACTCTAAGGCAGCCATTTGCTAAGCCAAGTCAGCTCTGCCTTGCGCTTCTCTCCACTCCAGCTTTTCCATCTTATTAAACGGAGTATTTATAAGCTGTCCTGTCCCACAGTATCGATATTCACATGCTCACTGAACATCTGTTTGCTCAGTTCCTAGTCTGTCTCAGTCACTGTTCTTGACTCTCAGATTCCAGTAAGGAACATGTTACATACACTTTTATGGTGAATATACCTAGAGATGAAAAGAGGAGAAATAACTAGTAAGTAAAGTAGAAACAAAGAATGCTGGAGGAGGGAGACACCCTCATTATACAATGGTACCCATGTGCTCAATAGACTCGCACATATATTTAATTCAAATTAGTTTGGAATTATGGGTTACGAACAAGTGAAATGTATCAGAGATTGTTATTTTGAGAGTGAATAATAATAATATGATTTGTTTCTGGGGTAGTTTCTCCAGATATGAGTCATATGTCATTAAATTCAGTCTTGCAAAATGTAAAATTTAGTGAGTTTTGGTATATTCTTGTGCAGTAATGACCACTACCTAATTCCAGAATATTTGCATCAGCCCCTGAAGAAATCCCTCATTGTCAAGTTGTTTCTCTTCATTTTCCCTTCTTCCTAGCCTCTGCTGACTACTGGTCTACATTTTGTCTGTATAATTTCGCCTGCTGGATGTTTCATGTGGATGGAATCATACAATCAGTGCCCTTTAGTGACTGAATTCTTTCACATAGCATAGCATTTCCAAGGTGCATCTGTCTAGCATGCACCCCCAGCTCATTCTTCCTGTTGCCAAATGATGCTCTTCTGTACAAATTATGTTGCTTATTTATCAGGAAATGGGCATGTGGATACTAGGAGAAATGCTGCTGTGAACATTCGTGTAGGAATATATGTGTGGAAATGTTTCCAGTTCTGTTGATCACACACCACAAAGTGAAGCTGCCATGTCACACAGTAACACCATACTTGAAACTGACAGACTATTTCCCAAGGTGGCTGCACCATTTCACAATTCACCAGCAACAGGGCCCAATTTCTCAACATCTTTGCTTGTCTCGTGTGTGTGTGTGTGTGTGTGTGTGTGTGTGTGTGTGTGTGTGCGCACACGCTCATGCATGTGTATGTCTGCATGTATATATGTGAGCTGCATGCACATGAGTGGATATGGGGGCTAGAGCAGAACACTGGGTGTCTTCCTCTGTTGCTCTCTACCTTATTGCCCTGAGACAGGGTCTCTGGCTGAACTGGAATCTCATTATTTTGGCTACTATGGTTGGTTGGTGGGCTCTGAGGACCCACCTATCTCCTCTCTCAGTATTGGAGTTTCAGGAATAAACAGCCATACTTACTTGGCTTTTTAGGTAGATGCTGAGGATTCAAACTAGGATGTCTTTGCTTGAAGAACAAGTGTTGTGACCCACTGACCCAGGTACCTAGCCTCTTGTCTCTTTTATTATTGTCATCCTTGTGGATATGAAGAAATGACTTATTTTGACTTGATTCACATTTCTCAAGTGGCTGAAAATGTCAAATATCTCTTAATATCTTAATGGGCATTTGTATATTTTCATAGTATAAATGTCTATTCAGATACTTGTCCATGTTTAAATGGGGTTATTTGTTTTTTGGGTATTAAGTTGTGTGCTGAATATTTTTATGTCAACTTGCCATAAGTTAGAATCATTGGAAATGAATGAATCTCAGTTGAGAAAATGCCTCCATAAGTTCTGGCTGCACAGCATTTTCTTAATTAGTAATTTATGAGGGAGAGCCCAGCTCATTGTGAGTAGTACCAAACATGGGCTGGTGGTCCTAGGTTCTATAAGAAAGCAGACAGATCAAGTTATGATGAATAAGCCAGTAGGCAGCACTCCTCCATGGCCTCTGCATCAGCTCCTGCCTCCAGGTTCCTGTCCTGTCTGAGTTCTTTCTCTGACTGTCTTCAGTGATGAACAGTGATGTGGAAGTGTAAGACGATGAAATCCTTTCCTTCCCAGCTTGCCTTGGTCATGGTGTCTCCTCACAGTAGTAAGACTATGTATATGTAAGACACATATATGTATGTATGTATGTGTGTGTGTGTGTGTGTGTGTGTGTGTGTGTGTGTGTGTGTGTGTACAGTCTGGGTACAAGCTCTTAACCAGAAATTATTATTATTATTATTATTATGATGATGATGATGATGATGATGATGCAGATATTATCTGTCATTCTTTGGGCATTTTTACTTTCTTGACAGTATTTTTAGGTACAAAATTCATGGTTTCAATTTCCACGATTCAAATTTATTTTTTCCCTTATGCTATGATTTTGAGTGTTACATTACTATTTTCAAAAGACTTTTGGTTTATATGGTTGATTTCTCCGAAAAGTATTCAAACAGGTTCTGGAAGTCAAATAAGAAGAAGAGTACTTTCCTCCCATCCCTCCTATCCATTCTTCTTTAGAACAATGTTTTAAAGTTTTTTTTTTTTTTTTGTGAACATTAACAAATTTGCAAAGATTTGCACACACTTCTTTGGCAGAATAGCCCCTGTCCTCTCCCCTTAATGAGGACGCTGAGAGGTAGTGGATCTATGAATCCCTTTCCCCCATTTCCCTTAGTCTCAGTCATTAGGGTTTTACCTTTGTCAATGAAGGTGCTGATCCCATGAGGATTCAGTGACTCCTTGTCGAAGCCATCACTGATTTCCAGTGCTTGTGCCTTTGGGTTTGGCTCATTCAGATCCATCAGGAAAATGCTTCCTGGTTTGTCTGGTGCAAAGTTTGGCATGCCTGGATATTTCAATCCCTTTAGAAAAGAGAGTCAGTCTACACACATATGCTTATTTAAATAGCATTTTCATAGGGAAGCCAAAATCTCAAAGACAAACAAAAATGTTCCAGGTTCTGCATTTCATTTCGATTTGGGGGATTTTTCACTCTGAAGCTATAGCCATTATCTGATCTGGGGAAGGGTGTCAGCAATGCCTTTCCAACCTTAGCTGCGAATACAGGAAGAGTCATGTTTGAGATAAGAAAGCATTTTTAATTTAGAAAGAGTTGAGCCACAGATTACAATGCCAAGGACCAAGCCATGTTACTTTCTCAGAGTCCTTTGGTCTGCCTAGGTCTTGGGGTGCTTGTCTATAAAATGAAACAACTGAAACTTACAATGGTTAAGATCTTTCCAATCTTGATGTCTGATATTTTCCTTTCCCAAAGCATAGATAAGGGGTGTGTGGTTTAAATCTATTGTTCTTTTTCTTCCATTACTTATATTATGTAGTCATAAATAGCATCAGCCACAATTCAGTACAGGGTGCTAGCATCATATAGATTTATAATTTATTTTGTTCCTATAGGAGTGTCTGAAAATTCTAATTTGAATCCTATTCCAATGAGCATAAAAAGTTCATTCTAGTACTTTTGGCAGTGACCCTTTCTACCAGTAGGGCTAACTCTTTATCAATCAACAACAGACCCCCACAAGGTATTGAACCTTTAACATACCCTAGTTCCTTGTGTCAAACTTTGGGGTTGGTTTATCTTACACCAAGTACTAAACAGTTATTTCATGCTCATATCTCTTCCCCATCTCTCTGATTTAACTCAAAATAGACCAGCTTCTTTCTTCCCCCTCAACCACTAATCTAAATATTCTCCTCTCTACTCTATTGTTTCTCCTTGTTTCTCTTTCTGCTCTTACCCTTGCAAACACATATACTTACTGATCCTTCTGTTGTCCTCTCAATGCAGGGTGGTCAGTAATCTCTGAGCATCCCCGTCCAGATCACTTTTCAAGTGTTTTGAAAAGATTTAATCATTCTTATTTTTTATATATGCATGTTTGAGTGCATGCATGCATGCCTGTGTTCCACATATGGGTCTGATGTTCTTGGTGGTCAAAAGAGAGTGTGAGATACCATGAAACTAAAGTTTTTACATGGATGTGAGCTGCCATGCTGGAATAAAAGCATTAAGTGATCTTAACTGTTGAGTCATCTCTCCATCCTCCTTCAAGTTTTTCTTAAAATCCTCATCATCATCCAAGGCTTGTACCTCAGTGTTGTTGGAAAGAGGTCTCTGAAGCCATCAGAGCAGTGGTAGCCATTCTTGAACTTCCCTTCTTTGCCATACCCAGAAGGAGAGATGGGCAGGGCCTTACTCTCAGATTCTGTTTCTGGGTCAGATTCAGTCTCTGCCAAGTAAAGAGGCTCTCTAAGGAAGCTGCACCACTTGCTTTTTCAATGGATCCTCTCTCTGCTCTTTCTTTGCTGGTCAAGCTCTTAAGAAGGTGGATGCCTTCAGCCAGAAATGGGACATCTACATCACAGCATCAAGCCAGTCAACATTCTAGCAGGGAGCATGGAAGAGCTCATGAAGAGCTATTGACACTTGGTGTCTGCTAGGAAAGGAAAAGTCAATTTTCTTTAAGGCTATGGCCCCTGATAGGTCAACCAAGCTCCAATGGGTGACCCCATACCAATGAGTATATGGAATCAACATTCTACCTCTTGTATCCTGTCAAGCACATTTCTCCAGGTTGTGCAATAGTCTCAAAGTGTCTTCCTTGACAACTCTTCTCCTTTCTGTAGCTGCAGCCCTGGGGCCCTGGACACTGCTTCCTTCCTTCATGACAACAAGTTAGAAGTAGAGTTCTGAGATAGAACTTCTGTCTATTTCTGCCTCCTGGATTTGTCTTCCTTCTATCCTCTTAATGCTTTCCTCCCCTGTGCTCCCTCCTTATAGCTTTCATTCATAAAGCTTCAGTTACTTCATGTCTCCCAGTGATTCCCACATATACATGTTTCCCCACAGCTTGTCCCTGGTGCTGTGGCTTACCTTTCCCACTCTCTCCTCAGGTCAGCTTCAAATCAACTTGTCAAAAACCAAAGTCAAATGTCATCACTCCAGATCCTCCCTTTCATGGATATCTATTCTCAGTTAAGAATGTCACTATTCCATCACACCATAAAATTCGATCCTCATTCCCCCTCTCTACAGCTAATCTGTCCCTAAGTTCTTTGGCTCAGAGACTGGCAATACCAAAGGAGGAAATGTTAGGGGCATCTAGCCATTTGCCTGCCATTCATTGTACAGCCCCCTTCTGCCGCAGCATAAATATATGAAAGGGTAAGTGTGTGTCTCAAGGCAGCACATCTCTACAAGTGCCTTGGTATCATGGATACAGATGAGGACATTGTCATCCAAATGAAGAGATCAGAAGTCCTAAATATGGAAAAGATATGACAGGAGCAAGAGCAAGGTACTGCAAATGAGTTTAGCTTGGAATAAGAGTGCTAAGGAAATTCTTCTGGGAGCAGGTTTAGGTTTCTGTCTATAGTATTCTGTGGGGTTGGAATTGGTAGCAGCAATCCTACAGTATGCTACTAACAGCACACAATTCCATTCCTACCACTCATCACTGGAAATATTGACAGTCACCTTGAGGTGTAGGCTTCTGATTTTCCCCAATGTATTGCAGGTATGTGAGGACATTCATTGCAACCTCCCACGGTCCTCATTCATCCTCAGACCTCATGTGTTCAGTATTATGCTGGATACCTGGGGTGTTAATGAACACATCTAAGTCCCAGATTGAAGAAACTTAAAGTAACATGATGTCACAACAAGAACATATCAGGATAGGGTGGTACCTATGATAGCCCATCCACATCCAACAACAGAACCAGGGAAGACTTGCTGAGGAAACTGCGTACCTTCACAGGAAGGCTTCACTGAGAAATAGAAGTTAACTGGCAAATGAGAAGATGAGAGTAATCCTGTAGGCAAGAAGCGTGCCAAGTCTCCAGGCTAGGGGAAAAATATCTTCCTTGTCATTTTAGAAAGGCTAAGAATATGTATTTGCCTAGAATCACTCTCTGGATCAGCAGCTTCTGAACATTGTCAAAAGAGGCAAGAAGGTCATAGGAGAGACCAAGGAGAACAAGATGTTGAATACAGGAAGATGAGAAACAGAGCAAAGAGCATAAATCCCAAGCACTGAGTAGGAGTTGCTGGTTTACAGAGAGATCAAAAGAGAAAAGGCATGCTGACATCTCTCATGCACTGTTTGGTATGAGAATGCTTTCTTTCTGTTTAGTAATAACTCTGAAGCTCTGCTGCTGGGGGAAGCAGACGGTAGGAATGACAAACACTTCCTAACAGCAAAGACATCGTCTAACTATATGGAGTAATCACTTTTGCAGGTCTGTTTGGTGTAGCCCTGAAAATCAAACTTGACAATAGAAAATTGCGGTCAAAGAAAAAAAAAGGCTTTTCCAGACACTTTTGTTTTGTCTTTGAGTTTGGAGGAAAAGTGAAGGAAGAGAATCCTGCCTCCCACCATGTGAAATTTACGGAGCCCTTCTCTGTACTAGTTTCTGCACACTTAGGAATCTGGAAATTCGGGTTGTGGTTGCCATAGGATGCCTTGCTTTGAGCCAAAAGTATTTAGACTTAAAATTCATGCAAGTTAGTGGTTTGGAAAAAGTAGAATATTTCCACATGCAATTCTAGCAACAGAAATTAATTCACCCAAAAAGTATGGTAAATTCACATTTTCAAAATCTTGGACCCAACCTGTGGACTTAACCAGGCAGTGGAGTTCATGCCTGACATGCACACATCCCTGGTTTCAGTCTTTAACAAACCCTCAAGAACAAAACCAGCAAACAAAATCTCAGACCCGATTCCAATGTGCTATTGGCTTGATAAATCCATGACAATATTCAACATCTAATAAAGATACTACTCTTTTGTTTACTGATTTTGTTGTTGTTTTATTCTTCTACTATAGCTTCCTGGTCATTTAAAATTTGTCAACGTGGTGTTGAGAACAAAATACACTTTCTTCTCTACTCATGGAAACACATTGAAGGAATAGCTGGGAGTCCTAGTATTGATGTTAAACTCTTTAACATTAGAGTGCTCTATGCATAATCAGGCATGGCAAGAATACTGGTTAGTGCGAAGGTGACTATCAGACACGAAAGTACCATCCAATAAGGCAGTGATGGAGATGAGATGTAACAGGACAGATCTGAAGACCAGCCTGAGAGTCAAATGCACATCAATACACATTTACAGAGGCCCTAGCCGAGCATGCAGCTGACCACAGGGAGCTGCCCACATGAGGCAGCCAGAGTTAGCCATGCCTGTGGTGTTCTAATTAGCCTTCCAGATTGCAGTTTGGCTTTTGTAGTTGACTGTTCTACCCAGAGGTGGGATGAACATGTAGGGGTCCATCTGGCATCTCGAGCTGGAAACTTTAATGCACTGTCTATACAGCTATTGATGTGAGCATCAGAGCGTTTGGCAAATACTCACAGTAGAGATAAAAGCCAGCCCACTAGGAAGTATATCAATATCTTCAGAGCCATTCTCTGAAAAACAAAAAACAAAAAATAATCACAAAAATGCATATGTGGAGCCTTCAAAGAAGAAGCTAAATGGCCCAAACTTTTGAGTTCTTTTGGAAAATGCATTAACTGTTTCAACCATTTACTTGGGAAATTATGGTAACATCCAGGAATCCTACAGACATAGCTGTTCTATTAGAACATCTGAGTCCATCTCTACAAGCATTAAACTCTTCTTGGAATTCCATTTTCAGGATGAAAGTGCAAAGCAAACTATCTGACAGAAATAGATTCATGTCCTACGTTTATTCTTTAAATTACAACTTGCAGGAGATGTCCTGAAAAAGTCTGTGTTATTCCCCATGAAAGACTATTCCTCCCATACTGAATAAGAAAATTCAGTCATCACTGAAAAGCTTCCAGAGAAGCCTTCCTGCCAAGTGTTCCTCATTTTACAACCTGTCAGATCTAAACATGTACAACCAACAACCACACTGAGAAATTATTCAATAGGAGATCTGTGTGATAATGATCTTAAGACAGATTGTGGCAAGAAATTCATTAGAAAGAGTTGGGTAAGTTCACTTCCTCCTTAAGAGCCTTGAGCATTTTTCTGTGGAAAAAAGTATATAATGTGTGAGCAGCGATGGAGGGGAGGATGAATTCTAGTAGAGAATGAAGTTCATAAGACACTGGGGAGGGGCTGATTCTGGAGGTGATGATTATCTAATACAGCTAACTGTATTCTACAACATCAGAGCTCAGTCGAATGTTCCTCTGAAGATGTGACATTCACATTATTCCACTGGGACACAAGGTGTGTATTCTCACCCCTTGAGCCTGGGGGAACTTAGAAGTTGCCCTGACAAGGGGAATGTGGTGAATATAATGCCATGTGACTTCCAAGGGCTAAATGTCAGCCCTAGATGTCCTGGAGTAGTCTCTCTCTCCTCTTCCTCCCTCTCTTTCTTCTTCTCCATCTCTCCCTCATCTATTCTCTCGAGGATGTACCTTGGGATCCCTGAAGGGAAATACAGAAATTCGGTTTTTCAAAGCCACAGAGCACCAAATGTAGGGAACACACGAGATGAGGAGAAAAGCCAGAGGATCCCAGGTGGCTTGTTACTAACCTTTGAGTCATCTTTGCCAATGCAAATGAAACAGTTGGGCTTTCTTCACTAAGCCCTGCCAATGTCATAAGAAAAATAACTAGGATTTTCTTTGTTTGTTCTGAGACTGGGTCTCCCTAGGTAGCCCAGGATGGCCTTGAACTCATGATCCTTCTGCCTTAGCCTCCCTAGCACTAGAATTATAGATGTGTGTCATTATGTCCAGGCTTGTTGTTTGAAGTCACTAAGTGTGGGGCGGTCTGCTACACAGACACAGTAATTGGAACGCATGGGAAATGGTTACCTGGGGAAATGGATTACTAGGCTGTCACTAGGCAACTGGGAGAGAACATGGGTGGATGAGGACAAGAAAATGAGAACAAAGCCAAAGAAAGTGTAAATTTGAACCAATAGAATAATGAGCAGCCGGTACTAACAACCAGGGACCAGGGAGAAACTAACTCTAACTAGTAATGTGAAAACTAAAACTAACCAGAGTTTCCCACTTCCTAAGCATTTTGGTGCATCAAGATTTTTACCTATCTGTGGTGCCCAGATGGCTTGAGAAACTTGATGCTATTTCCATATGGAGTGGAACACACACAGGGAAAACCCACACATCGAATAAAGCAATTTTCAGCATCACAGGTTGGTTATTTCTCCGATAATTCTCCCACCTCTCTGCTCAGCCCTTCTTGATTTCCTGTTGCCTTTATCTCTGACTCTGTTCTGAATATAGAATAAGGTCTGTCCGCCCTTGCCTGTTTCTCATGGCAGAGCCAGCAACAGTCCAGCCTTGTGCTTTCGGTTTCCACCCCCGTGCTCTGGATTCTCTGATTTGCGCCAACACATTCTTGCAAGTTCAGACTTCTGCAATCACCAGGTGCTCAACACTTCACCTGGTTTCTCATGCTCAGCAGGTTGCAAACAGATCTAGAAGTTTCTTCCATTTATATTTTCCATCTTTCGATGGCAATGAATTGTAGCAGGAATCTTAAAAGTTCTTATTAATAAAAACAAACCCGGGGCTAGGTATTGGGTTAAAGCCGGAAGATCAGAGAGACAGAACAAGCCACAGCTATCTCACCTCGCCAATTCCTCAGCTGATCCTGTTTCCTCGGACTGGATGCCTCTGACTCCTCATCTGAATGGCTCTCAGCTGAACTGTGCTGCTTAAAAGCCTAAAAGCTTAACCAGCCAAAAGCTACTAGTTTCTGGTTTTCACGCCTTATATATCTTTCTGCTTTCTGCCATCACTCCCTGGGATTAAAGGCTCGCTTTCTGGGATTAAAGGCGTGAGTCACCATGCTTGGCTGTATCCTTGAACACACAGAGATCCAGGCAGATCTCTGCCTCTGGAATGCTAGGATTAAAGGCGTGTGCTACCACTGCCTATCCTCTATTTAATATTGTAGCTGCTCTGTCTCTGACCCCAGTTAAGTTTATTAGAGTGCACAATATTTCGGGGGACACAACACCACCACAATGAATGGCACTTCTCTCCTCACGTACCTAGAGCAGGGAACTTGGAGCTATCTTTGCTTTTCTTTCTCCCCCAAAACATCACTTGTTTGTCAGATGTGTATCCTTGGGTTTCTACAATAGTTTCTTAATAGGTCAGCTTTGCTCCCCTATCCCATTGTCTGTACTGACATTCATCTTTCTAAACTGCCACGTTGACCCTAGCATTCCCCTGCTTAAAGCCTACTAAAGGTCTGCTGGAGCTCGCAGTATAAATCTCATGCTCCTTGGTGTAGATTCAAATCCATCCATACCTTGGCCGAGGCTAAGTTTCCCTTGATCCTGCCTTCCTGGATCCATTCTAGCTGTGTATTGATGCTTCCTTGAGTAGTTTATGAATCATACTAGAGTCATTAATTTGTACACACACACACACACACACACACACACACACACACACACACACACACGAATGTCTTCCTCTCCCTCCTAGTTTGGCCTTTTCTTACACCTTCCTTACCCCTAGTAGGCTGCTGGGCATGGGGCCACTGCTTCAGCTTTTCAACCTTTCCTGGGTTTGGCATCTATCTTTATTTGCAAATACTGTGGTCTGTGGGTAACTCCATCATGACATTTTTCACACTGTGCCCTGTGCCTGCTTGTTAATTTCCTATTAGACTAAAAGCTTCCTGGGAACAAGGCCTGGGGTTAATTCCATGTTGTATCTGTGTGTTCTACATAACACCTGCCTTTTCCTTGTAGACGCTCTCAATACAAGCTGTTTCACTTCATAAATAAGCATGTTAATAATTTGAACTTTGTCTCATTTTGGAGTTCAACGATATGAGTGTTATATCTGAGTACAGATGTCCCAGTTTACAGTGATTTGATTAGGAGATTTCAACTTTCCAAAGACATGAAAACGAAACACAGTCAGGAGAAACATTATCCTTGATTCTGAATTCTGATCTTCACAGTTCTTGTTTAAGTCTGAGCCATATCAGCAGAGGCTGCTCCCAATCATGAGAGGAAATGATAGGCTTTCTACAGAGACGTTCCTGACAGCCTGCTTAGGAAGGTGCTGTGAGTTATGGGTATGAAATACATTTTTCACTGACAGTCTTTTTAACCTAAAGGGGTTTATCAATGCAAAACCCACATTGCAATTTAGCTTCTTGCTTAAACAGCTATACAAGATTTTATGAGTTGTGTGAGCTCTGATTTGGCTCCTTTTCTCTCTAAAATATCATTTTATATATCTCCCATGGTAGCATCACTCTGACCTAACCTGCAATATCCAGGGGTGCTTTTTTTTTTTTTTTTATTGTTCCTGCAGAGTACAGAGAAGCTTTCAGTCCAAGATGGAAAAGCAGCATCAGCTGGACTGGCAACATTCCCACTCCCCCCCCCCCCCAACACCCTTGTCTCCATGGAATTGACAAGGTAAGTCCCAGGCATCTCAACAGCAGGGAAACCAGCTGGAGTGAGAGCTCCAGGGCTTTCCTCTGGGTTCTCCCTCATACCTGTCAGTGCATGGCTATGGTCAAAACCCTCAGTTACATTGTTCTTGAAGAAGTACCTATTGCAGTTCAACCTATCAACCCTACCATGACTTGCCATCACTTCAGTAATTTCTTTCTTTCTTCAATCATTCCCCATAAGTGCCCCAAAAGAGTGTCACTCTAGAAGAGTTACTGTATGTGTCATTTTATTATTTTATGTAGTTTCTATAACTTGCATATATAAATTATATCTTTTTATATAAAATTATATATTATTTATATAATTTTGTCATTTCATTCCTTGGGGAAGTGCCAGCTAAGTAAACAAATGGAATTCACTATGGAGTAACAGCACATCTTAGAGACCAGGAAGGTGCAGAAGGAAAGAAAAGCAGAAAGGCACCAAATACAAAACTGTGAACTTGACAAGCGTGCTCCCCAAAGCCCTAATGCAGTGAACTCATTTCTGTGTAGCTTTGGTTAGAGGCCAAGAGACACCACATAACTTCCTTGTTGAAATAATCCTCAATCCTCATAGGCTTGGAAAAAAAGACAAAGTTACTCCAAAGGGAGAGAAGCCAGGAGATAACGTTATTGAAGGAAGAATTGTTTTACCTTTTAATCCTCACTTTAAGAACGCTGAGGAGCACATTTACAATCCCAGTACTTGGGAATCCGAGGGAGGAGGATTGCCGTGCATTGGGGGCCAGTAATGGCTATATAGAAAGACTATCTATGTATGAATAAAATCAAAGGATGAGAAAAGGAGCAGGGAGAGAGGGAAAGGAAAAATGAACATGTGAAAAGGAAGAGATTATTCCACTGATAACTTAACTTTGCAAGCTTGCTCTTCACTGAGGCTGATAGCTCAGGCCTGTAACCCCAGCTACTTGAAGGGTCCAGGCAGGCAGATTCCAAGCACAAGGCATGGCTGAGCTATACAACGAGTTCAAGACTAGCCTTTGAGGCTAGCCTGAGCAACTTAACAAGACCCTGAGTTGTAGAGTAGGGTGCTTGACTAAATATGCAAGAGGTTCTAGGTTCAAGTCCCAGAAAACCAAACACACACACACACACACACACACACACACACACACACACATACACACACAAATAAAAAATTAGGTAAAAAAATAAATTAAATAACAAACAAACAAACAAAACCTGTCTGATTGTAAGGAACATAAAATCAGAACTTCCTTTAGCTCTGTGCCTGCTGTACTCTGCTTAAAGTCCTTTACACTGTTGTGTAAAACCTTCTACCATCAAGCAGTTTGGGCTTGTGCACTAATGTTTTCTTAGCTACCTCTATTTAAATATCTAGTCAGCTTCTTTTGTTCAGTTCCCATTTAGTAATATTCTAGCTATTTGCATTTTCTGTTGCAATAAGGCTTTGCTGTAATGCCTATAATAAGACGTGTTGTCAGTAGATAAGACATTATACATCAGCATTATACAACAAGGACTGCAAAGACTTGGAAAAAACCATCGCAACCCTAATCTAGGTGAACATCTGGACCATCAGGCAACTAACTCAGTCCCTCTATGTCTCAGTGTCCTTCATGTAAAGCATTGATAGCCGCATCTGCTTTATAGATTTGTGCCAAGGATAGAGCAGGTGCTTGCAAAGGGGGCACACACCTTTGACATGGGAACTTCAGTTTTTTAGAAAATAATTACCAGTATTGTTCTCTTATCAAATGGCCCGTGCTCATCCTAACATGTTCAGTCCTTCAAATATAAAAAATAAACATGTGACAGATGCAAAGCATGGCGTGTTATTTTCTTCTTCATTTCTTCTAAGCCAGCTTCCAAATATTAAAACTATTTGGGGAATCAGGGCATTGACCTATGGCTTACAATATTAATTCTAGCTTTAGTTTCTCAAATTTAGTTGACTTATATAATTTGAGAATTAGACTAGACATCAAAAATCCTCTCATCTAATTATCTCTCTAAACTGCTTGGCAAGCTCATGTCTTGAGATATATATTCGAGGTGAGGGAGATATTACTCTCTAAATCAATGGTTCTCAACCTGTGGGACATGACCCCTTTAGCAAACCTTTATCTCCAAAAACATTTACATTACGATTCATAAGAGTAGCAAAATTACAGTTATGAAGTAGCAACAAAAATAATTTTATGGTTGGGGGTCACCATACCATGAGGAACTGTATTAAAAAAAAATTCAATGTTAGGAAGATTGAGAAACACTGCTTTAGATAGTAAACAAGTGGATGGCTATCAAAATGCCTTATTTCTCATATTAAATTAAATCTGACCCATTTTAGACGTGTTTTTGGTTAATGTGCATGCATGTGTGTATGTGTGTGTGTGTGTGTGTGTGTGTGTGTGTGTGTGTGTGTGTGTGTCTTTGGTCCTTTACTGGGACTTGAACCCAGAGCCTCATTTTATGCACAGGTCAAGCTGCTCTGAAGACACATTGTGAGCTTCCATCTGGTGCTTGCTTCTTCCCAGAATGTTGTGAGGTGGTGGGCAGGGCCCCCCTAATCTCAGAAATCCGTATATGCTGCATATGCTCACCCCTTTCCAGCAGAATTTCTTGAACACTTTGGTTTCTAAAACACCAAGGTCACCGAGGGGGTTATCTCATTCTTCTGGCCATTTCTAAGAGCATGGAACAGGGCTGGAGAGGTAGCTCAGCTGATACAGTGCTTGCCTAGCCTGGCCAAGCCCTGGATCCTATTCCCACCATCACACAAACTGGATGCTATAGAGCACCCCTATGATCCCAGCACTTGGAATGTGGAGGCAGGAGGATGAGAAGTTAAACTTCATCTTTGGCTCTGTATTGTGTTCAAAGGCAGCCTGAGATACCTGAGAAATGGTCTCGAAAATAAAACAAACAACAAAAACAAAGATAAGGTTATTCTCCTTTAGAAATTGGGACAAGGTAAAAGTAGGGAATCAAAACCAAAGGGCTCCTTTTCTGTTTTTTTTTTTTAAATACATATATAAAGAAAAAGAAAATACAAATTCACATCACAAAAGTGGCTGTGTTATCCCATACCAATAAATAAGTCACAGTCTTTGACCCTGGGGAGTTTACAATCTGATAATGAAAGAGAACACCAGCTCAGAAATAAACCATGTGGTAGGCGTGGAGTCCACTGAGCTTCATGTGAGAGTGAGGAAGAAAGAGTGGCTGACTTCAGTGAGCAACCACGGGGGAGAAAATAGCATAACAAAGGTGAGAAAGACACAACACATTCCGCAGACAGTGAGCAGAATCCGGCTGGGTTTTCGTTTTCTTTTCTAGTAGCAAAACTGAGGCTTGCAGCCCAAGGAAACACTGTACCCAAAAATGTGGGGTCAGTGGGAACAGCGGAGACTGTTGCCCGCTGGGTTCTTGTGGAAGCAGGAGGGACAGAGAGGAAACCAATGCTCCTGAGATTTGTAACCAAGCCTCCAGAGGCTAATGGGCCCGCTGTGGGTTGAGGAACCTCAGAAGGAATGGCAGGAGTGTGAAGTTGGTGTCAGTTAAGCCTGAATGAACAAAATTGGCCTCAGTGATGGAGGAAGAAGCCCCTCAGTTTGAGAGGCTGGAGATGTGGCTGCAGAGTTGAGATTAATATTTTTGAAAGACATCTAGGTAGGATGAAAGTCTGAATATATATGAGAAGTATTTGCCAGAAGATGTTGAAGGAAAGGATACCTGAAGCCAAGATTGTCGAGAAGGGGGGGGGGGGGACTAAAAAAAGAGGGGGAGGGGCAGGAGCCAAGAAGCAGTAAGTGAAATTCATCAGACGATGGAGAAATGCCTTTTGCGTGAGGTAGTCTGGGCAAAATCATGCGCAGAAGCCACACCACCACGGAGTAATATGGAATTAAATCATTTAGCAGACTTGGGAATGATCACCAAGAAATGTGGCTGTCTCTCTTAGCCCTGTCATGTGCTTACCGAGTCCTTCAATCAGGTGGCAATTCTTCGGTTCTGTGGACTTTATTTCTCGTGATGTGGTAACTCTTTCTCTACAGAGAAGATTAAAAATCAACATGGAGAAACCAGCACAGATATCAGAATACTGTATCCCAGGTCAATGTCTGAAAAGACCTGGACGGCCTCCAGTCACTTTCCTGTTGTGAAAATAATGATGCCTCTTTTTTTGGATGCCACACAGATGAGCAGGCAACACCTTTGGTTTATAGTTACACAATATGTCTCTTGTGAGCACTGTACCCACACAAGCTGACTTATCACTGAGAGAATAAAGCACAATTCTATACCAAACATAAGCCCCCGTTTGATGCCAGGTAGAAATGCACAATATTGTTCATTTAAATGAACAAAATAGCATTACATTATTTTCTTAAGCCTTATCTATTATAAATCTGCATTTTCTCCCTTTCATCTCCTCTTGTTTCCTTTGACTTCCTTCCAAACTTCTATGAAGTCTCCAAGGACCTAAACCTGTAACTTTTGCTCTAACTTTGATCTTTTCAACAAAGCTTATGCTGACTTACCTTAAAATATGTTCATTCATGGACCTGACCACTGTTATAGCTGTTAGCCGACCTACCTTTCAGCAATGTTCTTATTTCTGCAGTGAAACATCCTTCTAAATGTTAGGTATAACTTAAAATATGTATTGAACTCTATTCACGAAGACTGAAGTTAGATTTATCTTTTGATCACTTATAAAAAGTACTCTTCAGGGATGGGGTTGTAACTCTGTGGAAGTGGGCTTACCAGCCTGGCTGTACTAGGCACAGGTATGTGTATGTCCGATCCTTACATTTACATTTGACAGTTCTGTCATTTGTTGTTTGGGGAGCAAGTGGAACAGTAAGCACTCCCAAGCTGGACGCGAAAGTGTTGCCAACAGACATCAGGTATCTGAACAGATTGCAGCAGTGAACTGAGACCAGCCCCTGCTTACAGGAAGAGTAAAAGCAGGATGGCAAGCTCCCCCACCACACACCCAGGAATACGGCTTTAAAAAACTTTTGAAAGAAAAGTTCTTTCAGACTAGACTGACTTTGCTTGAGATAGTTCTGGGGTGGCTGTCCCTGCTGAACCTTCTACTTCAAAATGTCAACCACCCTCCAAGCCAGTTCTGTCTGCAGAGTTCAGCTCTCTTCCTTGCTTCCCAGCACATCCTCCAGTGTGGCATGGGTTCCATTGCCCAGCACTTTCAGTGTCTGAGTCAGCTATAAACATCCAGCTGTTAGTACGGTCCCTCCCCCAAGTTCAGCACTTCCAAAGGACTTTGGTATCTCACAAGGGCAATGTATCAGAAGACCTGGAAAAGGTACCTAACCTTCAGAAATCAAATGTGGGCTTTCCTACCCTGGCAGCCTAGAGAGGCAAGCAGCTCTCCGCTTTCCTAATGAGTAATTCTCAAGGCGAGGTTGACTGGTTGGCACTGAGGACTGACACTGCTCCTTTCCACCCGCTAGGAAGTTGGAAGCGGGTTGTCCTTATCCTAACTGGGACCAGAAAGGAAAAGAGATCAGAAGACATCTCCATGGAGCTGTCCACTCACCTAAATGTCAGAAGCCTCTCGCCTATTAAGGCCAAGCTGGCCCCCAGCACGGTCAGCACCACTAGCTTCCCCATGACGACTGGGTGCCTAGAGGTGATCAGCCTGCGCCTGGTGCTGCTCCCGGGAGGGGCGGGGCGCACATGCTGTGTCCCCACCCACTGATCATTCCCTTGTGCCCCGCCCGCCTGCTGCTCCTGGCAGGTTCGCCAGTCTCCCTGGCAGCAGTCAGCAGTCCCGGGGTCTTTGCTCTCTCCTGCTCCAAGCTAAAGGTCACCTCTGCGTGGGGGGCTCAAAGCCACTTCTCTGCTTGAGTTTCAAGGAAACTTTTGCTCTTGGGTTCAAGACCATCTTTGCCGACAAGATTCAAAGTCACCTTTGCGCTGTGGTTCAAGGCCGCTTAAAGGTACAGATTCCAAGGCTACCACTCGGTGACAGGAGTTCAAGGACACTTTTCTGCCTGGGATTCGGAACTCGCAAGACTCTAGTCAGGGATCAGGAGGCGGTGACCTGTGGCTAAGGTCAGCTAAGCTCTTAGCCGATCTAGTTTGAACTCACAGTCCATGCAGGGTGGAGAGAGTTTGTTTCTTAAAGCCACAGAACTTAATCTCAGCTCCACCAGTGGACGAAGGTGGGAGAGCTGCGTGGGGATCCAGAATTCAGAGACAGAGCTTCTGGGTTCTGGCAGGCAAGATGTACGAGTAGAAATTGCTCCTGAACCCCCTAAAGGGGAGAAAATACTGAAAGCCAAGCCCCTTGACTCATCCTTCTCCAGGAATCTGGAGCTCTGGACTTTGGCTCCGGACCTTCACGGTGCCATCAGGATGCTGGACGTGATCAGAGTCCAAGTTCACCTTTCTGGGGACCTGGAGGATGAGCCGAATACAATAAAAATGACAGTTTCCATGGGAGATTCTTGCTCTTCTTTCCTATGGACCTCGGGTCCTTCTGGTGAAGAGGACCCTTTCCTCTCAGATAAACAATATGACTGGAGAGTCTGAAGATGATGGGGCACTTGAGTTTAGGGAACATCGCCCCTTCAAGCATCATCTATTTCTATTTACTAAAGGAGTAATAGCAATATAACTCAGTTTTTTTAAAAAGAGCAATTTTCTTGAAATGTGAAGATTTTATAGGACTAAGATGTCAAGAAGAAGAAGGTGGCCCTTGACATATAGGATACCTATAGAAAATATTGGGTGATGGACAGATGGCTCAGCAGTGGCAAAGAACACTACTGCTCTTGTCTCTGCAAGAGGTTTGGGGAAAATGTTATGACATTAGTTCCTTCTCGAGAAGTATCTTGGTGCCAGGCAAAGCTCATTTTGTCCAGTACACAGTGTGCCAATGGCTTAAGTCTTTCAAGAGTTTATTCTCAAGCTAACTAAACAAAGAGAAGACAGATCCAGGTCTGAAGCCCACCTCCCTGAGGATAGGGCATGAGGATGTGTATGGTATAAAGAAGCAGGTGAAATCGACTTGGAAGTGAGACCACCAATAGTCAATGCACGTATCTGTCTTTGTGACCCTTCATGGAACACATGATTGTGCAGGCTTTAGCAGGATCTGGGGATAGAGTATAGGCCCCCCTACATCAAAAGTTCTGAAGACTTGGTGTTCAACACCTAGAAAAGTAATTAGGGCAAAAAGTAATTACCCATTGATCAAAGTGTCATCTACAAAAGTATTACTAGTAGATCAATACACAGTTGCGTGGTTTTCAATATTAGTGAGTAGTAGCATCAAGTTGGAGAAAACAGTTGAACACTCAGGAGGATAGGATAGGAAGACCAAATGTCCAAAGCCAGGCTGGGGCTAGACTCTCTAGTGAGATGCTGGTTTTTTGTTTGTTTGTTTGTTTGTGTTTGCTTTTGTTTTAGGTGAAGCTGGAAGGTTTGAGCAATAGCATCCCTTGTATTCAATCCTCTCAATGCTTTGAATGCTTAAAATTTTATGTTGCTTTCTGTTTTAACCAGAAACACAATTCCTTGCACTATCAACTTCTATTAAGAATTACAGATCTGGGCGAATGGGTCACTAATGGAGCATTTGCCTAGCATGCACGAGGCCCTGAGCTTCATCTCTAATACTATAAAACATAAAACTAAAAAAAAAATCTGAAAAATTATTATTAAAAGTCAGCAATGGGAAATTTTCTGTTTTATACATGTAAAGAATTCCAGGGCTGGCTGGAGAGATGGTTCAGCAGTTAAGAGCACTGAGTGCTCTTGCAGAGGACCCGGATTCAATTCCTAGTACCAAATGGCAGCTTACAACCCTCTGTAACTCCAGGTCCAGGGCAACTGATGTTTTTTCTGTTCTCCATGGACATTGCATGCATGTGGTGCACAAATATACATGTAGGAAAAACACTCAAACACATTTTAAAACAAAAAGAATTCCCATCCATAGAAAAAGGTCAATATCTTTAAAGAAAACTAAAGACAAGAAAATTCAGTGAAACATAATGTAATTCTCCTTACATATCTAAAAGGGGATAGTCATTCATTCGTTCGCTCATTCATTCATTCATTCATTCATTCAGATAAGATCTCACTATACAGCCCTGGCTGGTCTGGAACTCACTATGTAAACCAAGCTGGCCTGGAACTCCAGAGATCCACCTGACTCTGCCTCCAGAGTGCTGAGATTAAAAGAGTGCATAATCACACCCAGCTAACAGAGTGTTTAGATTCACTTGTAACAAGAGAATAAGGGGTTGGGGATTTAGCTCAGTGGTAGAGCGCTTGCCTAGCAAGCGCAAGGCCCTGGGTTTGGTCCTTAGCTCTGGAAAAAAAAAAAAAAAGAGAGAGAGAGAGAGAGAGAGAGTAACAAGAGAAGAAAAATTAAACACATTGGAAGAAAACTTTTGAAAAGCAAGTAACTCCAGTTACAAGCAAAGGCTAAAAGAATATTAATGTGATCTCCCAGGCCTCCTTTTCTCACATGCAGAGGTTCGTTCATGAAAATCGTTTCAGGAATGAACAGTGTGGAAGGCAGATGAGGTGGGTTGGTTTCTGTACTCTCCATGGCTTTCCTGCACTGTAGTCGCCAGACGAGGTAGGTGCTGGCTTCAAGACAGACTGAAACTGAGCGACTCAAACCTAGTGAAAGGATTGTCTTCTGATTAATTATCAGGAATGGTTAACCCATGGGAAAAAATGAAAATAATACCACATAGCTTATTTAATTTTCCTTGCTCGTCATATTAAGTACTCATGTGTCATAAAAGAGCTGAAATTTTATTCAAAAGAAAGAAGAGTAAAGGCTGAAGAGACGGCTGGGTGGGTCAGAGTGTTTGCAAGAGATTCTGAGTTGGAATCTCCAAACCTGCATAAAAGCTGGGCATGGCTGATGTCCCTGCAACCCAGTGCAAGCCGAAACAGAGCTTAAGGCATAAAATGGAGAACAACAGAGGAAGACACTTGAATGCTCTCCTCTAGCCTCTGCAGTTACATGTATGTAAACACACACACACACACACACACACACACACACACACACACAGGTACACACAGAGTGAGAGACAGACACACACCGACAGACAGACAGACAGACAGACAGACACACACACACACACACACACAGAGAGAGAGAGAGAGAGAGAGAGAGAGAGAGAGAGAGAGAGAGAGAACTAGTGTCTCAAATGTGTCCCCTAGTAGTGCCAAATCGCAACTGCGACTGTGGTTTCTGTCGCTTTGGACAATGATAACTTAATCACCAAGTCGTTCCTCTCAGTATATGATCATAAAAAGGTCACCATAAATTAATACGCATTATACTTACAGTTGACAAAACAATCTCTCATACCCATTGATACCCCAAATCAGGATTCATTCAAACCTTTCTTGTATGCCAGAGATAAACAAGGCATGTGCTTATTATTAATGCGTGCCGACTTTAGCACAAATGAAATTTTGAAAAAAATGGAATGGAAAGCAACTTCACTTGACACCTATTGCACTCTGGTATTTCTTATGAGTGTGCCTTTTTAGATAGATAGCCATTGTTAACATCTCCTAAAATCGAAAACATTCCTTTCTTGAGTTGTGTCCTTAGGTAAACAATATTTAATCTTGCCTTATTCATCTGTGAACATTTCCCCCTTGGATAATGGAAGCAGCAAGAATCATTAATTTTCTTGACCTGAAATACACCCCCAATTTATTCTTACCAGAATGAATTGAAAAATCGAAAATAATAAATAACAGAAAAATATAAATACAAATACAGGCTAAATGAACCAGAGCCCAAGTTTAAGACTACCTCTGCAATTTCCATTCTAAAGCCATTAAATCATTCCACAAAACACAGAATTCAAGTTGGTATCTTGGAAGGAAACCCTCAGCAGAACACACTGAATACAATAGGGAATGGGTAACTCTGAAGTGCTGTTTCTATGGCAGTAGCTTCATATGACTGCTAATGGCACAGGGTCCGGCATTATAAACAGATTGATATTCACCCTTAGGAGGTGTGTGACCTTGACCGGCTGTGAAATGTTAACAATGGTACAATATCGACATCTATTCCCTCAAGGCTGCAATTAAGATTAAATGAAATAATGAGAGTGGTGCTTCCCTATTGTTGGACATTTGATAACTAACTGACAAGCATCTTAATGATAATGAGGAAGATGGGGGGAAGCGAAACAAAAGGCTTTGACAATGGTGACGATGGTGATTATGTGCAAGTTCTTTATAATAAAATTTTAATAAAAAACGTAAGTGACAACAGAAAGAAACACATTAAAGTCTCTCTTCAGGACTCTTCTTGGAGCTGGAGGGGGGGAAATGTGTCTCTTGTGATGTTGGCACCCTTAACCCTGATGGAGTGTAGCGCTACCTAAGCAGGCAGGCTTGGACAGCCGACCACACCTCTCCTGGCTTCTGGTCATAGTACTGTTCACTGAGTAGGTAAGATATAAGATGCCAGATCCGAGTTTTTACCTCCTCTTTGTATTGAAAGTGAGCTTCTATTTAGGAAGAGAACCTACAGGAGATGCTTTAAGAATTGAAAATTTGAAGGCTGGCTTTGGCATTGGTAAGTGGATCTCTGTGAGTTTAAGGCCACTTTGGTCTACACAACAATTTCCAGGTCAGACAGAGCTATGTAATGAGATTCCGTTTCTAAGAAAACACAAATAAAAATTTGAACTACAGTATTCAGTTGTTTGATTTTATTTTTCTGATAAAGAGCCCCTTTACATTGAGCTTTCATGAGAAATTAACATGGCCATTCTTGTCCAAACCAATTCCCTAAAAGTCACTTCCTTCCTGTTCTCCTGAGAATCTGCTTCAGGAATTAAACACAAACACAACCTTGATTTTGGTTAGTCTTTAATACGATTCAAACTTGTAAACCAGTAAACAAAGCTGTAAGTACAGAACATCAAAATGTTATCTATCAGTAGTCCTGAACATGCACAGTGGTCACAGCATGGGGACAGAAGCCGCTGGCATTTTTATAGCTCGGCCTGTTTCAGTAGCTTCTACGTGGTGGGGCACGAAGGTGAAGCCCCTCTGTGCAAAACGCATTCACTTTAGGAAAAAGCAGCTTCTTCTTTCTCCCTGGATTGGCATTTAAAGAATAACAATAATAAAGTTCATTTTCTTTTGATGCTAAAAGTGCATCAGAATTGTGGGCCTTTCCTTATTGAAATAAAATTAACTATGCATGTGGTATATTCCTAGGTCAGTACTGATGGTTAAATTCCCTCAGAATTGCAATTCATCAAAAGATTATTTTGCCACTTGCATGCCAAAAATGCAATTTAGAGTTCACAGTACAAGGCTCGCTGGTATAAAGTGCCTACAAGAAGTTTCCTATCATATATGGTCGCCACGGAACTTCCCTGGAGGACAGACCCGTTGTTGATATACACTGTAGTCACTGACGGCTTCTCGGATAGAATGTTCTGGATGCGGAGAACCTACTCAGGAGATACAAAGTATTAATAAAGAACTTCACACACCCATGCCACTCCAGCACCAATAATTCCTTGTCTTCCCCAAAGACACATGATTAAGAAGGCATGCTGTTACAAACAGCAGTCGGTTACCAATCTCCTTAATGCCTAAATTAATGTACTTTCTCCAGCCCACAAAGAAAGGACTTTTTAAAGCACCTAGTCATGCCATGCCAACATGGGATTTTGTGTGATTACAGCAATTCAGCATTAATAGAAATAGGCTCCCACCACTGTGCCCACTTTGACGCTACTTCAACATGCACAAAACTCATGTCATGTGGTGAGTTGACAATAAACCAGATATTTTTAAAATTGCCAGCATACCACATGAACAGGACCCATGTCTTTATAAAAATGACTTTTGACTAGTTTCCACCATAATTTAATTCATCAAAAGATTACTTTTCTCAAAGCATTTGAACAATGTAACATTTTGCCAATTATTGGCTTAAAGCAATTACAAAACTACCTCCCAGGTTTATTGTATTATTGGTTTAAAAGAACTAACAAATCATCCTTGTGACAGTTTATTGCATTATTAGTTCAGAGGACTTGAATAATTAAGGTTGAAAAACTCAAAATATAAAAACCTCGGACGACGGAGGATGGTTTGGGTCATACACGAAGAGCTTCTGGCCGTTAGGATGACAGCCAACCCAGAGGTCACCCGAAGAAGGATCAATAGACAAATTGTCCACCAGCGTGCCCAACTGCAGAACCTTACAAAGAAATAATGTCAATATCTAAATGAGGCAAGCAACCTGATTAAATAATTTAGAGCTAACCTTTCCTGTTCCTATGCATGTGGGAGCATTACACGCATCTCCCCACACCTGCCCTTCTAACACCGATAGCGCAGAAAATAAATTTAATGAACTGGCTTGGAGCTGTTCTTCATCCTCTCTGAAAATAAAGAACCCAGGGTGATAATCCATCTGTACAAATAACAAAAATAATGAACTCCTTTTGTTTCAAAAGATACACAATGATCAGTTAGCTTAAGAAAGTCCATCAAAGCAAGACAGAAAATTCTTAATCAGCCTAAAATATGTGTTTGTTGGCAGGCAGAAAATAATAACGGTGAGCAACTCAATTTCTACCTTCATTTATTATTGAAAAAACTGAATGCACATAAATCTTCATTTGAAAACTCAACTATTTCTTTTCAGTTGTGAAAAGTCTTACTGGGATTCATTAGACGTCGTCAATACTTCACGGAACAGTCCTAAAACCTCATGTCAATATCACTCAGTCCACTGCTAGCTGCAATCACTGTCCGTCCTAGTGACAGCTGCCAACAGATTTGTCTTGTTGGAGGGAGGGGATATGGAAGATCATAGATGGGCTGCCCTGTCTGGACCCATGATGTGTTTTCAATGTGACACTGTTACAGTTAGCCCAGCTAAAATACTGCAAAGAACAATCAGTCAGTAGCTACACAGAAAACGAAATACTTGCCTTCAGTTGAGTTAAATTCATATTAGGTTGTTTTTCCAAAACATGGATTTCATGAGCTAGTATGTCAGCAACGTAGACATAGCTGTTCAGAAAAGACACCGGTTAGCACTTTCTGCCAGCAGAGATGTCTTAATACAGCAGGAAAGAGAAGGTCCTGAAACCTGCTGAGGAGGTCATAGGGATGTGTGGGAGGAATGCTGGATAAAGGTCAACTTTCATTTTTAAAAAAAAGCCTTCAAAATCAGTTCAGTGGCGCTACAACAATCATGGGGTATTAAATTAGTTTTTAAGAGGTTTGTAAGAAAAAATATCAATTGAATATAAAGTTTATAATATTATAAATATATTTCATAATATATAAATATCCATTTATATTTCAAATATAATTAAAGAAAGTTCACTGAAATAACAAAAAAAGTTTGGTTTTATAAGAAAAAGGTTCTACCTTATGCCATACATTTTAATATTTTTAACATGGGCACATACAATGACATGGCATGGAATACTTTAAGTATTTATTAATATGTATTAATGCTTAATAAAATATTAGTACTCACAGTGCCTTAATATTAAGGTAAGTATTTATCCAGAACTGCATGTCTGAGGGGTAGTGCGTTAGATTAAGCCCCGAAATTGGAATCCAGTATTCCATGGCAGCTGTCTCACTGAGCAGTCTTCCTGTGTGAGGCCAGACTCCCTGACTGTATAACATACACACAGGAAAGGGACACAACTTTGCTCTTCAAACATTTCTAACGTGTTGACCAGTTCAAACTGGTTTGTGCACATGAAATCCCGGAGTCAATAACTGTCACAGTACCATGAAAAATAGTCAAGTCTAGAGACTGAAGAAATGTCTGGGTGCTGAAAGACCCTCACAGGAGGGGTCTCTTACACCAGAGCAGGGGACAGAGCTCTTTCTGAAAGCAGGTGAGCCAAGGCCAAGGGGTGTGAGCCCTAGACAAGTGTCAGCCACATAAAGAGCTCATTGTCTTATGGGAAGTGTGGAAACGGCTAAGGGAGGGTGGAACTACTCCATGACAGCAAGTCCAGACCTTCCCTCCTTGATCTGACAAGGACTTGGACTCTACTGAACGCTTAAGAAAGAAGTAGCCTGATGAGAAAGTGTTGGCTGGTGCTGTGGTGGACACTTGCAGCCAGAGATGGGGATGGGCTACCTGACCACAGAAGGACCACAGTGGCCAGAGAACAAAAGATGGGGGAAGGCTGAAAGCAAGCTGCAACAAACACAGAAATTCCAGAAGTGGGAAAAACAGAGACTTGACTGGCAAGGGCGGACTGGGACAGTTAGAGACGGGTTAAATGATCTATATCTGTTTTCTGACGAATTGCACCACAAAAGGAGAACATTTAATTGTCAAGGAATGTCAGATTCCTTGTGGTAGTTTAAATTGTTCAGTGAGGTTAAGGCAGAGGAAAACTAAGAATAAAAATAAGAAAAGAATTTTTGGAAAACAATTCAACAACGTATATTAAGGCTAACATAGAAAAGATTCACAGGAGGTCTGTCTATTCACAGGGTTTCATTCTACAAAAATTTTGTACAAGTGCTCAAGTAAGTGGCACTCACCACAAAGTAACTGATATCTTACCTGGGATTTGAACCCAAATCTGTTTAAGTCTAAAATCCTCAAGTTTAACCTCAAGTTTAAATATGTTTTAATACTGCCTTAGGGAGCTTTTACTTTAAAATAGTAACTTGTTGTGGAGCTAAATGAGAAGCATAGGTGGTCTAGACATGGAAAATAAATAATCAAGTATCCACCAACAAAGAAATGGTTTTAAAATCATCCTTATGACAGAAGAATATAATCAATAGAGGGACTAATTAATTAATTTAAATTTTTGTTTTGAATGAGTTTTAAAACCTGGAAATTTTCCTTTCATCTTATACTTAAAACATCAATTCATTCTAATGTAGTGTTATTTAATATGCAAACTATATTGCTACACAAGAAATTAAAAAGGATATATTGGAACCTAAGGGATTTGTTTATGGGGACAGTTTATTTAGGAGAAGTGAAGATCCTGTGTAAGGAGCTGTACTTTTTATCAGGTGAAATTGTGATCCCATTGGCTGAATCAAATCCTTCTGCCACCAGCTTGACTTCTTCTGGACTGTAGTAAACGACATTTGCCCAGCGTAGGTTCAAGTATGTCTCCAAATACTTTAAGAAAGGATCCGAGAAATAGTGGTCATTGGTGGCATAGAAGTGGGCCGGCCCAACAGCTATGATGTCATTCACACTGAAAGAGAAACAGCACGGGAGAGGAAATCAAAAGCATAGAAGATTAGATGACTGTTCACAAGCTTTACGCAGCAGGGCTTTAAAATTTGGGGCAGGTTTCCAAGAAAAGCGACGCTATAATCACATGACGATGATCCAGATGACATGATCCAGAGCCAGAGGCAATGCACTTTGGAGAGAACTGCAAGGGAACAATATCACACAGTACCAGGTAATTAGAGGACAAGCCCTTTGGCAATCAAGGCAGGACCTTTTATAAAAGGAACGCTATCTAGCCAGGAGCAGTGGCACACACGTAATCCCAGAACTTGGGAAGTAGAGGAAGAAGGAACCTGAGTTCAAGCTCAGGGTCACACACTGAGACTCTGTCTCAGAAAAAGAAAGAAAAAGGTATTCTTTTATTATTATTATTTTTGACACAGGGTCCCCGGTAGGCCAGGCTGGCTTGGAAATCACTGTGTAGTTGAAAACAACCTTGAATCCCTGGTTTCCTCTAACACCTCAGTCTAGTATTACAGGTGTGTGCCATCATGGCCAGCTAAAAGCATGTTTTCTGACATGAACATTACAGCCTATAAGGACAGAGCCGCTCAGGTGTGGAACTGGCCAGGCCCTGGCTGTCACCAGGCTGTCACTCACATTTATTCCACTCTCATTTATTCTGCTGCTGGACTTTCCTCAGGTCTCTTGCTTAGTCATTAGTCAAACTAAGGTTGACTGTTCAATTTCTACCTGCCGCGCAAAGCTGCCAAGCCGGCAATGAACGGACATTCAATAAACACTTACAGAGAGACAGATGATGAAATGTTCTGAGCACAGTGCTTCAAGAGAGAGATTGATATGCTAAAAACAATTACCATTTCCAGCCAGTTAGGCAAGGGTGTTATTAAATTGAAATTCCAATTATCTTATGCAAAAATTTCTGAAAGCGCTGCTTTCTTCTCTGTCAAATGAAAAAAATACAGAGCTACAAGGAAGGCTTTATTTATTTTTTTTCTGAAAAAGCTCCACAAATCAGACTCTGCCTGACTGGTATTCATGCTCCTGTTTATTATGAAGTACATTTTGGGGAAGAATGATTGGACGTTACATGCTTATAACCTAGAGAGGGAAGTAAAGATTAAAAAGTATCTATCAAGTTTAAACTCAAAGCAGGAGTCTAGTGCAAGCCGAGCTGGAAGGAATCCATGGGACCCCTTTAGTCACACTTTCCATCAATGTCCTTCTGGTAGTAGTGCTGCTCTTCCAACTTGGATACTCAATTCTGCAGGGACATTAGCCCACAGCAATCATGAACCCCTCAAGTATGCTTTGTATAAAGCATGTGAGCCCCACTGAAGACTAGCTGCTCCCCCAGGGAAGGGCAGGGATTTGAGCGCTAAGTTATTGAGATGAGGGTGACAGCTATAAAAAGTGGCAGGGTTTATCTTCTGTTCTCAAACCGGGCCTGAACAGTGTCACCCTGAAGTCTGGTGTTTCATCATTTCTCAAGGGAGTTCATTCAGAACATTAATCATTATGAAAAGGGGCATCAGCCATACTTTCCCTATCTACATGGAAAACACACACACACACACACACACACACACACACACACACACACACACACACGACAGAGAGAGACTGAGACAGAGATGGTGAGTGTCCCTTATCCAGAATCCTTGGGAGACTAGAAGTATTTCTGATTTTTTGAGATTTGCAGAAACATAATGAGATCTGTCTTGCAGATGGGGCCCAAGTCTAAACATGAAATTCATTTACATTTATTTCACAGACCTTAATTTTACAAAATAGTATATATATGAAATAATATATATATATATATATTAGTTTCTTCCTTTGAGAATTTCATATATTTTTACAATTCATTTTGATTATATCTACCCGTACTATCTCCTTCCAACTCCTCTTGGACCTCAATCCCCATCATGTCTCCCTCCACATTTCATGTTCTCTAATTTTTTAAAAAATGATCCACTGAGTCCAATTTATGCTGTCTGAATGCCATGGGCATGGTACCACTCACTGGAGTGGTCAGCCTATGAGAGGCCACACCCTCCCTCCCCCAGGGACCAACTGCCAACAGATTCTCAGCCAGGGATGGGGTCTCTTGAACCCCTTTCCATCCAGGCTAGTATGATGACTGCTTGATACTGTGCAGATCTTACACAGGGAACCACAAAATGATTTTTTAAAAACGTACGAGAAAGAAGATGTCATGCTGTGGATTATCTGCCTGCGGCATCATGGTTAAAAAAGACTCAAATTACAGCTCATTTCAGACTTTGGATTTCAGTTTGGAAATGGTTTAACCTGCTTAATACACATATACATTTATAAACTCCCGAAATACATATAAGATAGCATATGTTAGGCTTTATATTATGTATTAGCTAACGTAAGCAAGCCCTTACAAAAGGTGAGAGGATCACCCAAAATAATGAGTGTTTGAAAATGTCAGCAATGGGGGCTGAGAAGACAGCAGTTAGCAAAGCTACTGCCATGCTTGCATGAGGACCTGAGCTCAGTTCTCACAATCCATGGCAAAAAAGCCAGATGTCAGCACATGCTTATAGTCTCAGATAGGTAGGTGGGAAGAGCATCCCTGGCCACCCAGCAGAGATTACTAGGTAAACTCCAGGTCGACAAAAGACCATCTCAAATACACGGTAGATAGCTTCTGTGGAATGATACCCAAGGCTGTCTCCGGTCTGCACACACGCACGTACGCACACATACATAGACATGCCAGAGATAACCAGGCAAATGAGGACAGAAGGAGGGTACCTTGGAAGGAGCTCATGTTTAATTGTCTTCAGGTGCAACAGAGAATTTTCTTCTTCTTCAAATTTAAAAATTTCCACTGTGTTCTTGAATTCCGGGTGGTTCACAACAAAGAGATAAACGGTGTCATCTAAAGGATGGACAGAGCAGAGTTAGATCATAAGACATACACACAGGACCCGAGGGCAGGCGGTGACACTTGAGTACCACGGGCATGAGAAGGCTGAAGGCACAATACCCTACCAGATCATTTTTTTTTTTTTTTTTTTTTTTTTTTTGCTAGACCTTCCGGCTGCCATTGGCTTGGCGTTAGTCCTGATCACTGGTCCCCTGACCTTTAAGAAGGAGTGGCCCCCACTCTATATACAGAATTCATGCATAATGTGTTCATAGGCTCAATGGGAGACCCAGCTCTTTGTAATCCAGTGGTCACGGGTATATGAAAATGTCAGGACACCTAAACATTCTTTTGGTTGTTAATTGCTAGACATTTCAAAATGCAGCACAGTGTACTGCCAGCCTAGGAGACCTGTGAACCAGCGGCTGGTGGGAAGAACACAGGCTTATTTCATGAGGTCATCGTCCCCTTCGTGTGTGTGTGTGTGTGTGTGTGTGTGTGTGTGTGTGTGTGTGTGTGTGTGTGTTTCACGGTTATTTTCCACAGCGCCCCACTGAGCACTGTGTGCTTCTTCACCTCGGTAGCTCATCAGCTCTTACCACCATCTATGAAAGTGCTAATGCCATGTGGGTTAAATGAAGCCAGATCGAAGCCCCAGCTGACTCTTAATTCCAGTGCCCTGGGTTTTTCTTCTTTGAGATCCATCATCAGTATTCCTCCAGGTTTATCTGGTGCAAAGCTGTGGAGCCCTGGAAACTTGAGGCCCTTTGGAAACAGTGGGAGGAAAAACGAAACACAGAGGCTTAAGTACCCTCTTGAGTCAGGTTCGTACTGCACATGAATGATAAGCAGCATCACTTAAAGCTGGTGGCGCAGAACCACAGATATAAAGAAAAAGGCGGGGTGGACAGGTAGGAGCACCAAGGAAATGGAACAAAAGAAGAAAGAGACCTGGGAGCTGGAAAGATAAACAACAGATCGTTTTGCTGTGCTCTGACAGATGACTCAGATCGGTTCTCTGGAACAGCTACCAAACAAGGGGTGGACTGAGAGACTCCAGGCAGAACTGAGGGTCAGGAGAGCAGAAGGTCACATATGAACTGTGAAAACCCTCACATCCCAGGCCTGCACTCTGCAAGAGGCTGGAAGGCTTGAGCAGGGCAGACAACTGGTCAGCGAAGTCTGTTGGTGTTACCTTGAAAGGACATCCCTTCGTACAGAGATGGGTAGTTTACTCCACTCCTCCATGGCTACCCCCACTGACATTTCAGGACCAGGAAAACAGCTCCTTTGCTTCTGCCTTTCCTTCCTGACATCTATGTTCCCTCTGCATCCAGATTGTGGCAGATTATGACACACCTTTAACCAAAAGGCTAATGGCTTCCCACCTCAGTCTTATTACAGGAAAAGATTTTAGGATGGCTTGAAGGCCCTTTGTGACAGGTCTTTCTCACCCTCCCTACCTCCCATGCCCATCTCTCACCTCAGCCCATGACTTTCTTCCATACCCACAATGCCTTAGACATCCAGGTTTCCTGACCCTTCTTAATAAGCAAGCATGTTCTCACACCAGAGTTTACTCACAGAACCACTGCCCAGGAATGCTTCCCTGCAGAGATGCAGGGCTCCATCCCTCAGCTTATCTACATCTATTCCAGATGTCACATTTCAGGTGAGGCACCCTCCATGTGCAACATCCACCTGACCTGGCCTTCCCCCTTCCTCTGGCTTCCTTTTCTCCATCCCGACAGTGCCACTGGAATGCATAAGTGTTAATGCCTACGTGAGTACTATGTAGTAGATACCATTGCATGGGGCAAGGGAGAAGTGTATACGGTGGTGAGATTACCACCTCCACCCAGCTTGTTTGCCCAGTCCTCGGGGCTTGAGTACTGTCCTTGCCATGCACAAGTCTCTTCTCACCAAATGGGCAAGATTCACACTCTCATCCACCTGAGTTCAGCCATGTCCTGAACCAGCCAGATCTCATCTCCATTCCCAAATGACAGCATGATGCCACACGCACCAGAACCATCATTCTCCACTGCCCCATCTCTATCTCATCTTGACCAGAATGGTAGGAACATAAGCCAGGATTCTTTTCTATTTCCTGCTAAAGCCCAGGACCTGGAGCATGGCAAATAACTCAGTCCATAGTGTCTCCTTTCCCCTGTCCTGGACCATCATTTTCATATTGGTCTGTTAGGGGACTCTCTATTTTGTTCTTTTGATGTCTATTATGATTTCTGGTACCTATGCCCCCTCTAACATACTACTTCTTAATCACCAAGTGAGTACCTGTGTCTGAATGGAACATAGCTGATCACTTGGTCTTTGGTATAGCATGGGGAAAGCTCTGGCATTTTATATGTTCATTTTGAGCCCACATCTTCTCTAATTACTAACAGTCTATTACTTGACTCTCTGGGTTGTTTAAAAAAAAAAAACAGGGGCTCACATTATCCAAAAATAATGGCCATTTCTGTCTTTTTGGTTTCTACCTCACATTTCTTTTTCTTGTTGTATTAGGTTATTAGGTATTCCAATTGACTGGCAATCGTTTTGGGGTACAACACTTTGCCATCCTCTTGAACATCAATGGGAACATGGTTTACACTTTACTGTTAAGAATGGTGCTTGCCAATAGTGGAGAGGGATGCCTGAACTGGGCTACCCCGGTAATCAGATTGGTGACTACCCTAACTGTCATCATAGAGCCTTCATCCAGTAACTGATGGAAGGAGATACAGAGATCCACAGGCAAACACCAGGCTGAGCTCCAGGAGTCCAGTTGAAGAGAGGGAAGAGGGAGTCTATGAGCAAGGTGGGTCAAGATCATGATGGGAGAATCTAAAGAGACAACTGAACCAAGCTCATATGAACTCACAAACTTTAGACCAACAGCTGTGGAGCCTCCAGGGGACTGGACTAGGCCCTCTGCATAAGCAAGACAGTTGTGTAGCTTGGTCTATTTAAGGGACCCCTGGCAATGGGATCAGGATCTATCCCTGGTGCATGAGCTGGCTTTCTGGAGCCCATTACCTATGGTGGGATGCCTTGCTCAGCCTTGATGCAGTGGGGAGGGGCTTGGACCTGCCTCAATTGAATGTACAAGGCTTTGCTGACTTCCCATGAAAGGCCTTACCTTGTTGGAGGGGGGAATGTGGGATGGGTTGGGGGGAAGAAGTTGGGGGGAGCAGGAGGAAAGAAGAGAAGGGGATCTGTGGTTGGTATGTAAAATAAAAAGAAAAAATTCTTAATTAAATAATAATAATAATAATAATAATAATAATAAAAGAATGGTGCTTGCTAGCCGGGCAGTGGTGGTGCATATCACCACCAGGACTCGGGAGACAGAGGCAGGCAGTGAGACAGAGGTGAGTTCAAGACTAGCCTAGTCCACAGAGTGAGTTCCAAGATAGCCAGGGCTGTTACACAGAGAATCCCTGTCTTGAAACACCCCGCCCCTGCCCCCCAAAAGAATGGTGCTTGCTGTTAGTTTCTGGGAATTCCTCTTATTTCCAGTTCCCTTGGAACTTTTAACTGAGTGAGTATTGAATGTACTAACAGCTTTTACGCATTTGCAGAGATGGTCTGGGTTATCTGGCTAACTATAAGATGCAGAGTCCTCCTTCTATTCTTAAGGGAAGCCTTACTGGTGGTAATAAACTGTGTGAGAACTCACCACTGTATGCAGTTTACTAATGCAATGTAGTCACAGTTTACGTAAATTTAAGGGCGCAATAAAAACACTCATGATAAAGACTGATGTTATGCCCCAAAATGGACATAAGAAGAAATTCTTAATTTTTAACATCTATCTGTGATTGCCTACTTTCACGCTGACTGGCCCAAGAAGCAAAATAAACTACCACTGTGTCAGAATCATACCAACCCTGTGCCAGCAGCTAATAATCCTCTTTCTTCACTCATGTCTCTCAACAGTAATGTGTCTCCATCACCAGGCAGCACTACAGAGGGTGATGACTATTTGTAATTACAGTAACAGCCTCAGCTATTCCAGTATCCCTCTGCTTCAAACATTTGTTTTGTTTTTATTTTTATATTTACTTTTTTCAAGACAAGGATTCTCTGTATAGCCCAGACCATCCTGGAACTCATTCCTTAGACCAGGCTAAGCAACTGGGAGACAAAAGGCAACTGATCAGTCAGCAGAGACTCTTCAACTCTGCACTTGGAAAAGCTGAAGGACACTGCTCAATCCAACCTGCCCTGTCTTTTCCTCCGAATTTACTTTGAGAGGTGAGGAACTTAAAATCTGTTTCTACTCTATGGGCTTAAATGAACGGCCTGGTCTGCCCCTGACTGTGTATGGGACAAGAAGATGCTACTCACCACACTAAAGAAAGCCAGACCATTGGGAAGAATGTCAATGTCCTCAGCGCCAGCTTCTGCAAGTTCAAGGAGGAGATAAATGTCATTATCAAACTCGGCTATTGGTTTAAGATAGCATAACTGTGGCTTTGTTTACTTTATCTGAGTGTCTATTTCTTTAGGGATGGTTCCAATTTCTTTTCCAAGGCACTATTGTTTTTAATAAATGTCAGTCTAAAATCTCTCCCACAGTGAACTTCTGACTTTAAATGCTAGATATTTTATGTTTACTCAAATCAAAGTCAAGTTATCACCACATTTTCAAGTTCGATACAGAACAAGTTGACATCTGCACACTTGTAGGGTAAACATCCAGATGTCTATGTAGAAGTAATTGACAACAGGGGAATATTACTTCCACAAGGAAGGGCCCACAGTCATTTAACCATGCAAATCTCCTGTCCCCCTCTCTGCTCATTCAGTCTGAAGCAAAAAGACATTTTTCTCATTAACAGAGAGAAAACACCTGGGATTACATACTCCCTCTCAAAAAAAAAAAAAAAAATGGAAAAGAAAAAGTGGCTATTTGTTCTCATAAGCAAATAAAACTTCCAATTTAATCTTAAAGTTATAGGAAAAACTAGAAAAATAAAATGAATGATAAGTACGGTAAACTTATGCCCACCACAGCTTCTGATTCCAGTCTCTGGGCTAGGCTACAATTACTATTGATTGTTATTGATTGTCGGCAGTAACCTCCACACAGTATAGCAAAGAATTAGGCGAAAGACCTTCCCCACGGCCTCACTGTACACATTTCGCAGACAGATAATAGAGATCCAAACACAAGAAAGGGATAAAAATGGCTTATATTAAGCCAAATCATGACTCATTCTTTCAGTCCACAAGATCTAATCTTCCTCCTTAAGACCACTCCAAAGGTTACGGCTGAGAAAATTTCTAGGCTGTCAAAACCAAAAAGCATTTATGCCACCGTTCGGGTTTTGATTCATGACCCTGCCCATAGGTGGCTTTTTCCCCCTGTATCTCTTACCTGATCATAGAACAGAAAAGCAAAAAAACCTAATTGAGAACACAAGGAAGTTTACTTTATAACAGTGAGCCCCTGTCAGCTCCTCAGAAGGAAGTCTTAGTACAAAAGATGCTTAAGCGTGTTCTAGTGGTGGGGAGGGGACCTTGGGTCCCTGGAGGGCCACAGATAGGCTTTGGGAAATTTATGAGTATGCTGAACCTCTGCACACTGAAAAATGTCTTGTTTATTTTGCAGATGAGAACTTTTCTGTGACAAGGGTTCTTGATTTATAGCAGATTCATGCAAGGGGCTGTGATAAACTCCAAATGTCTAAGAACCACCAAATATCCTGGTATGTTCAACTTTTGACATTAGATGCTATGTTGTTATTATCATTTACGAAGCTCATGCTTGAGCTGAAAGAAAAAAAGAGAGCTGGGTGGTGGTGGCACACGCCTTTAATCCCAGCACTCGGGAGGCAGAGGCAGGCAGATCTTTGTGAGTTCGAGGCCAGCCTGGTCTACAGAGTGTGATCCAGGAAAGGCGAAAAACTACACAGAGAAACTCTGTCTCGAAAAAAAAGAGACTCTCACAATGTTTAAATCAGTTTAGGAGTTAACTATCATTGGCCTCAGGTGGCCCACATACATGTGCACACAGACACACAGAAACACACACGTAATTCTAGCTGAAGGGTTTTTTCCCCCCTGGGCCCATGTAGTAGAAACTCGATTGACTTTCCCCCCTGAAAATCATTTAAGAAAATTTAACTTCATGTACATATTCATACATATAAAAAAAGAATAACAAAAGCATTAGCACTGTTTCTTGAGTGGGAGAAGGCTGAGGGAGTTTTATTACTTTATTCTTTTCGCTTTTCAAACTTTCTATAGGCAACAGGAATAGCTTTGTAACGGGATTCATGCCTGGCATGTGTGGGGCTGTGTTCAACCCCCAACCCCCAATCTAAATGCATACATAAGTAAATGAACAAATAACTCAATAACAAGATAAAGATACAAGTTTCTCCAAATGCCAGTAATGTAGTAATAACTAAGAACACAAATTTCAAAGACATTTCATTTCGGCCACATTGTACCTTTTTATCCCATTTAATCCTATGGTCCCACTCCAGTGAGGAAATTAAACTTTGTGTCTTGCTTATTTTGGAACATTTTCCAGATCTACTTTCCCATGTTCTTGTCTAGAGCTAATACCACAGTCAGTTTTTATCAGCTCCCATCACCCTCCAATGGCTCCAAGTGAAATCATTTCTTCAGGAAGAAGCTTTCTCCCTTCTCTGACTCTATAGTAATATCAGCAGACAGAGCTGCTAACAGAATTCAGTGCTTACAAAACTATGAGCTCTTTCTAAGTAATTTCCATCATTTCACATAATTTCAGAATACTGAGAAGCAGTATCATTTTCTCATATTTTCTATATAAAAAGAGAAGCCTCTGAAAGGTTAAGCAGATTGTAAATCAATCAATCAATCAATCAGTCAGTCAGTCAACCAACCAACCAATCAGTGTCTCAACTGGGAAGGTGGGATTGGAGTCCTTTGTTATGACCTACGAGTATCAGCCTATTATTTAGTGAACTTTCTGTTCGAACCACAACCTGGTTCTCCCTAAAAACATCACGTGTAGGCAGCAAGATAGCTCAGTGGATAGAGCTTGTCACACAGCCTAACTATCTGAATTTGAGTCCTGGGGCCTACAGAACCTACCCCCAAAGCTGTCCTCTGACTTCCACACAATGATTGATTCATAATAGATAGATAGATGATAGATAGATAGATAGATAGATAGATAGATAGATAGATAGATAGACACATACATACATACATACATACATACATACATACATTTCACTTTGTAAATTCAGTCATGAACAATTCCAAATCTGAGGTTTTCTCCCCAAATTTTTTCTTTGATGCTTTTTACTAAAATGATCACCAGCTCAAGTCTGGAAGCTTTCTTTAAAACCCTTTCTCTAGAAATTCTTCTCAATTAGCACATCTGCTTAGACCCTTCTTCTCAAGTCACCAGCTGTCTGTCTGCGTCAGAGAAGGCCAGCTCTTCCCTGGATCCACACTCCCCTATTTCTTGTTATTTCAGCAACTGTCCATCGTCTGTGTCAGAGAAGGCCAGTGGTTTTATGGTCCCACCTCCTGCTTCTCCCTTAGCAACAGACACGTGACAACACAGCCGCCACAATTCCTTGCTGACATCGATGACCACGTGTGTAAGTTCAGGTCAATAGACATGAGGATAGAAGATATACACAACCATTCAGCAAAATAAGATAAAAAAAAAAAAAACTATGTGCATTCTTTCCTACCCTTTCCTGCATTGAAATGCCAACAAATGAGGTTGTAATCTTGGACAAAAATGGAAGCAATATGTTGGAGACAGTTTTATTACATCATTAACCTTTGCTCGTGAACGTTGACATACAAAGCAGCCATCTGATCACTCTGAGTCCTTTGCTAGACTACCATGTAATAGAAAAATCAAAACAAACTTCTTTAACTACTGTAACTTTCTGACAGTGATTTAGCCCTTAACAAAACCAAAAGGGTACATGTGTGTTACTGTAGCCTGTCTATTTGTTGTTGTTGTTGTTATTATTATTATTATCATCATCATTATTATTTATTATTATTATTATTTAGTCCCACTTTGTAGCTCAAGTTAGTCTGAAATTCACAAAATAGACCAAGGTGACCTTGAACTTATGGTGTTCCTTCTGCCTCTTCCTCCCATATTTCAGGATTACAGGTCTATATCACCATACCCTACCTCTTCTAAATTTTGATTCACTACTCTGGTGCCTATGCCAATCACTCAGAAAAAAAGATACTACTTTTTGTTTTTGTTTTTGTTTTTGTTTTTTTTTGAGACAGGGTTTCTCTGTGTAGCTTTGTGCCTTTCCTGGAACTTGCTTGGTAGCCCAGGCTGGCCTTGAACTCACAGAGATCCGCCTGGCTCTGCCTCCCGAGTGCTGGGATTAAAGGCGTGTGCCACCACCGCCCGGCTTACATTTTAAAATAATGTATAATATCTGAATAATTATCTGGACTCTTTAGTTCTCAGATTCTTGTGTGTCATAAAAAGGGAAAAAAGAAATGTAACTCTGTATTTCATTGACTTGGGCTTGTTTGTCTATTTTTTACACAGGTGGATTGTAGAGCAGACAATAAAAGGTCTAAACCCAAAACAAACTCAGGAGAAGGGAGTGCAGTGATGGAGAAGTTAAAAACTTTGACTTAGTCTATAACTCTGATGCCTACCTTTTGGAAAAGGAGATTATTTTGAGTCTTAAGCTAAGCTCAACCTAACCGGTTCTTGGCATTACACTTTTGATTATGTAGATGCTGGTATTACATGAAATTGTCAGTATGTGAAAGCTTGCCTGTAAGCTAGATCAGGAGGAATTTAAAAACGCAGTAAGTAGTAAACTGACTTCATCACAGAAAATACGCATCTTGTGTGGTACATGGTTAATACCTATTATTGATTGACAGATGATATGGTATGTGACAGATATACATCTAAAACACTTAAGAAATACAAAGAGTTCATTTCCAGTGATGATGAACATAGCACTGTAGTGTGTGTGTGTGTGTGTGTGTGTGTGTGTGTGTGTGTGTGTGTGTGTGATGGGGACAGAGCACTAGCAGAATGGAGTCTCCATTCTTGAATGGATTAGTGTTAAGTGTCAAGTGCACAGCTACTAAAGTCTCCCCAAATAGTTCATCCTCATTCTTGTGCCTCCACAAAAAGATGTTTGTGTGTCCATGAGGATGTTGGCCCAACACACTTATTCCTTGTAATCAAAGACCATCGGATAAGCACCTGCTGTCAATATTTATACCCAGAAGTTTTATTATCCATTACACATTGCTAACATGGCACTCAGCAAATGTTCATATGGTGTGTTCTAACCACAGAGCAAAAACAAAACAGAATGGGGAAAAAAGCACAATTGTAATTAGATCCAAAAATGTATCCCAAATGTGCTTCTAATCACTTATCGTCTCCGCTCGGTTGGCTTCTGAAGAGCCTCAGAGGCATTAAACACTTCAGGAGAGGGGGCATAGGTGACATATCTCCCCCTTCTCTCCAGTTCCAGACAGCAGCTCACACACATCACAACATAAAGGTCACAAATGCAGACAGACGCCTGTTCAGAATACAAATGCTACTGGGCTTGTTCTCCTCAGAGGCACGCTCCATTCCAGTGAGCTGTAACAGGAACACATTTGGCAGTTTGTCCAGTAATGTGTCTGAGTGTGCCCTGTTGTCTTCTCTGAGACTGAAAATCACAGAAGGTGGTCTTCACAGAGCCAAGGGCTGTTCAATAATGTGACAATTATTAACTCAATAGCAAAAGTAACCAAAGAGTTCAGTGACCCTGCCTCCCACTCTTGTCCAACACCCTTCATAGATGTCTCTTGGGTCTTGCCAGATCAGTTCTGAGGCGCTCTCTCTTTCTCTCTCTCTCTCTTCTATTCTTGCCAGGAGGCAGGATAAAGTAAGTTGTTGGATTACTTGGGACTCCACAAAACCTTCAGTTCTAGAACTGGCTGCATCATCCAGCAGAAATCAAGTCGGCCTGGCTTTTGACCCTGAGTCTGGGTGCTCCCCTTAAATGTCTGGACGGTACTAAGAAGGAGAAGCCCCATGAGAACTATTCAGAGCAGGGAGAAGGAGCTAGGAAAGTACGAAGACAGCAATGAAGAAAAGGGGACAGACTCATGAGAAAGACATGAAAAGAACATGGGGTCAGCAGCACACCTGCAGAGAAACTCTGTGCTAACACAGAGACTTAGCTTTTGCTGGGAAATTACTATAAATGCTGTTGGGACTTAGTGTGGTTATAAATTGGTGGCATTATCAGTTTTGTCAACTTGATGGTAATTCAGTGATGATTACCAAAACGTGAAACATTTCCTAAAGACAGAAGTCCCTCTGTTAAGTATCTATTCACAAACATACAAACGAAAGAGCAACAATGATCACTGATTTATGTAAGGAACCTTTCAGCAAGGTGAAGAGAAAATGCAAAGAACAGGAGGACATGTGCATCAGCTGCTCATCTGAAAAGGAGTTAGTGTGCAGAATGCATAAAGAATTCAGATAATCGGGCTGGAGAGATGGCTCAGAGGTTAAGAGCACTAACTGCTCTTCCAGAGGTCCTGAGTTCAATTCCCAGCAACCACATGGTGGCTCAAAACCATCTGCAATGAGATCTGGTGCCCTCTTCTGGCCTGCAGTCATCCATGCTGTATACATAATAAATAAATAAATCTTAAAAAAAAAAAATAGAATTCAGATAATCCCGGAACCAAACCAAACCAAACACCAAAATACAAAATCCAGCTGAAAAATGGGCAACTGTCCCCAGTAAATATTTATCGAAAGAAGACATACAAAGAGCCAACAAAAAAGTTGAATATCTAATTATTAAGGAAGTACAAGTCTAAACTACAGTAAGATAAGATATATCTCACTCCTTTAGAATGGCTCTAATTAAAAAGACCCCCAAACTAAGAAATGTTGGTGCAGATGCAGAGAAAGGGGAAGTCTTACCTGCTGCAGGTGGTGGGGTGTGTGTGTGTATAAATAATATAGCCATTGTGGACAGCAGTGCAGAGGTTCACTGAAGCAAACTACCTATGATCTAGCAATCCCTCTACTGGGTAGATATGCAAAGAAATGCAGTCATTAAATCAAAGACCTATCTGTATGACTATGCTATTGCAGCGATACTTACAACGATAAGAGATAGACTCAATCAAGATGTCCACCCATGGATGTAGACTTAACACATTTGGTAGACCTCATTTGTAGTTATATTAGAACATTATTCTATATAAAAGGATGAAGTCTTGAGCCGGCTGTAATCACAGCACTCAAGATCGTGAGTTTGAGGCTAGATGGAGGTAAACAATAACTGTTGGGCCAACCTGGCCTACACCGTGAGCCTGTCCCCCAAACCAAAACCAAACCAAAAACCTCTCTACAACGAAAACGAAGAGGCAAAGGACAGTCTCCTCTCATCTGCAGCAACAAGACTAGACCTGGAAGATTTTGTGTTGTCAGAACAACCAGGCTCAGAAAGAGAAGAGGTAACCTGTTCTTACTCAGTCGTGGAAGCTAAAAAAACGTTTGTCACACAGAAATAGACTATAACATGGGTCACTAGATGCTGGGAAGACAAGGAGGCAGGGGAATAGCAGACTGAACAGTTCATACCAAAACAGGGTTGGATGTTGTCCTGATGTTCTATAGCACAGTAGAGTAAGTTCGGTCTATACCCACTAAGTAGGTCCTTTAAAATAACAAAGACGGGAAAGTTTGAAGATGTTCAACACTTAGTAGTAGTAGTAGTATCTGAAGAGATGGAAATCTGATTCATTTGATTTAATCATTGCCAATCACATATATGTATAAAATTATAATACTGTACCCCCAAAGAAACATAAACATTTATCATTAAAAAGTTAATAAAGGAAAATAATATGAAATATTTATGTTTGATATAATAAACAAACAAGGTTTCATTTGATGTTCCTTATATACTCTGACCGAACAGGATAAAATAAGTTACTTAGTTAGAAAGTTTGAGGGTTAATATGTTTCATGTAAATATTTAATAATAAGGCATAACTTTGTAGACTGAGGTAGCTCTATAATATCTTTGACAGAAAGAATGTAATGGAAATCTTGTGCACAATTCCCCTTGAAAGTTGGTTGGAAAGTTGACCAGCCACTGGATTTCCCAATTTGATATTTAGTTCAATATTTGTTTGATTTTCTCCTCTTTCCCACTTCCATCTTTTCCCCCTTCCTTTTCACTTTTTTCTTCTCCTTTTTTATGTCCTGGAAATAGGGTGTGCTAGTCTACATCAGGCATTCCTTCAGTTTTAAAATATTAGGTACCTTAATCAAAATAAATATCCTGCCCCACCTTTTTTTTTGTTTGTTTCTAGGTAGTCTATAGAATTCCTTTGCTGAATTAATAATTAAGATAAAATTCCTCTGGAAATGCTCTGTAATCTGGGCAGGAAATTATAAGGTAAGGTAAGAGGTTATAATTAGGAGCAGCCCAATGGGTAAACAAATGTGGCACATATATACAATAGACTTTTTTTCAGCCTTAAAGCCCAGCATGGGAACCCATACTTGTAATACCAGTACTTTCGAGGCAGGAGCAGAAAAATTTTGTTGTTGTTGTTGTTTTGAGACAAGGTTTCTGTGTATAACAGTCCTGACCATCTTGGAACTTGCTTTGTAGACCAGGCTGGCCTTGAACTCACTGAGATCTGCCTGCCTCTGCCTCCCAAGTGCTGGGATTAAAGGAGTGCACCACCACCTCCTGGCCCAGAAGGATTTTTATGAGTTCAAGGTCAGTTTGAGCTACAAAAGTGAGTTCCAGTTTAGCTTGGCATAAAGTATAAGTTCTCTGATAATGAAAATACATTTAACATTACTGAATTTTATACTTCAGATGGTTAAAACATACTTTTTAAAAATTTAAAGAAACAAAAAGCCTCACAACATACCAAATGTGCATTAAAAGGAAACTTAACAAATAAATCATAGAACATGGAAATATTCTATGATTCGAGGCCAAACAAGCATTTTGAGGCCAGCCTGGTCTATATGGTGAGTTCCAGGCTAGTCAGGGCTATATAGACTATATCTCAAACAAAAACAAGCAAACAAATGAACAACCCCCCCAAAGTAAACAAAACAACAACAAAAGAAAGGCCGAGGTGGGACTTGGGTCATCATAGCTCAGGTGATAAAGTGCTTGTCTTGCTGACATAGAAACCTGAGTTCGATCCTGTCTAGGCAAATGAGAACTACTGTCTCCAAACAAAATGAAGAAAAGCAAGGTAGATAGCACCTAAGAAACATTAGCTGAGCTTGTCTTGTAGCCTGCACACCTATACACACAAATGCCCCCCCCCACACACACACATTCACCTGTGAATGAGTGCAGGAGCACACTCACAAGCACGTGTACACACACACACACACACACACACACACACACACACACACAAAACTGTGCATACAGACACCTGTACAAACCTGAGAAATAAATCTACATACTCCAATTCATGGTGCTGCCGGAAGGACAACAGATCATTAGGATGCCATTTCTGACAACAGTCATGTATATATTGACCTGCACGTGCACTAAGTCTGTGGGGGAATCTCTAGAGCTGCCCCTGAGAAAGAATGAAGTTTGCTGAAGACTGTTCTGTTTGCCACTTTAGATTGCATTTGAACACAAAATGTTTATATGAACTTCTCACAGAGAGTAGTGTTCAGCTATTAAAAAGGAAGGTAGTTATGTGGATAGAATTGGCCAAAACATAGTATTAAGTGAAAAACTCTGATTCAGAAATATTCAAACTTATTAACAGTGTTATTGGCTATAAGGAGCAGGACACTTCTGCACAAGATCAATTTTAATTTGCTTTGAACAAAATCCAACTTTCTCTCCCATGGCCAGATGCTGTCTCACAAAGGCTAGAAGGGGCACAATGTTACTTACTTCCACACTACAGCTCTTAGAGTATTCTTTAAAAAAGCCCAAGAGTTTTTGAGTCTAAAAATCTTCAAAGTCAACACTATAAGTAACGAACAGGAAGCCCAAGCTTTGCCCATGTTCATGCTGCAGTGTGTGTAGCAGGACCAGAGCAGGAAACAAGGTGTTCTGACATCTGACTCTCTCTAATCACACCATGGGCTGCCGTTAAGAAAAGCCAGCACTTCTGTCACCTGTTGATAAGTTAAAAGTAATTACTAAGAATCTACTGACTCCTGGGGACTTTGGTAGATGGCAAAGGTAAAAACCAACAAGACAGGGACTCTGCCCTGAAGGAAACTACAGAGAAGGTGGAGAGGCCCACTGCGCCTGTACAGATCCCTCGTTGGCTGCTGAAGACCCGAGCTGTTCTTAGAAGCTGCCCCTGAGACTTGGACACCATGCCACATCCTACCTAGAGTCAGGAGGGCAGGACCCACCCTGAGTATCTGCTCTGCCTTCTGTGTTCACAGCTAAGAAGATTAAATAAGAGTTTGTTGTTGCTCTTCTGGTGGTTTGAATGAGAACGGCTCCCATAGGCTTGTACGTTTGAATGCTTGGTCCCCAGTTAGAGAAGGTGGTTACAAAAGGTTGGGAGGTGTGGTTTTGTTAGAAGAGGTGTGTAACTAAGGGTGGGCTTTGAGGTTTCAAAAGCAGGCCCATTTTTCTGCAAATTGTGGATCAAATGTTAGATCTCAGCTACTGCTACAGTGACATGGCGGTCTGCATGCTTCTGCAGTCCTGGTCATGATGGCCATGGACTAACTCTGAAACTGTAAGCAAGCCTCTAATTAAATGTTTTCTCTTATAGGTAGCCTTCGTCATGGTGTCTCTTCACAGAAACAGAAAAGTAACTAACACCCTGCTGCTGTTGTTGTTTCCAATAAATAATAGTAAGCATCAATTGAAGAAGTGAGTAGCTGTTCCAGGTTTGACCTGGAAGTACTACCCCTAGTGAGGCTTCTGGTAACTGTCATGCCTACCTATGACCTGCCCCTGGGGCAGGGCCAAGATGGGAGCCCTTAAGACCCGAGGTCTGGATGTGCCAGGTCTCTTGGTTCCTTGTGATCCTGGATGCTGGATGATAGACCCAGCAGAGTTCTCCAGAGAACACCACTGGACTGCACTTCACCTCTCCTGGATCCTGTAACCAACCCCTTTACTGGCTGTAAGTTACCCCAAAATAAGCCTCCTTTTTAACTACATGGAGTTGCCTTAATAAATTCCCCAATATCTGGCACCCAATGTGGGCCATGAACCCATGACCCTGGGATTAAGAATCCCATGCTCTACTGACTGGAGTTGCCTTAATAAATCTCCCAAAAATTTTTCAGGGAGAAGACGAGATGTTGGTGACAGAACGGTGAGCAAGATCAATACTGTTCCTACTTATGCAGAATACACCTTCCTTCCAAATTCCCACCACTAGTTGACCACTAAGATATCAGAACATAGACTGCAGGGGGCATATAAAGTTTTAACTATATAACTATATAAACAATTTAAAGAAGTCCCCAAGGGAACCAGAGATCAAACAATAAACATATACACAATGAAATGGCCCAAGAAAGAAGAAATACAGGAAACCTAAGATCAAAAAGAATGGGCCAAAGAATGAGCTGTACTAATAACTGTTGAATGACAGCAGAGACATAGACAGCACCTGCCAGCGAGCACCAGACGGTACCGTGAACCGCAAGCATCTTCTCATACATACCGATTCCTTTAATCAAGTGGCAGTTTGGAAGGTCTACAGACTCTACTTCTCTGGAGGCTTTGAGTCGATTTCTGGTGGAAAAACAAAAGAGAACTATTTGTGTATGTGTTTCCTGCTTCATCTCAGAAAGGTTTTTAAGTGGCATAGAGCAAGCCATAAAGGAGATGAGAGAGATGGGGTGAAAATGCATGTAGGAACATACAAAGCACAAGAAACAACATTAATTTCATGGGGCACTTAGTTCTCCACATGGGCAGGGTTGAAAGACAGAGCTGTGAATTCAATAAATAACACACGCTTGCAATTTCCTGGAAAAATATAAACAGAGCACCGGCTCTGTAGTCTCATGGCTCTATCTCGGGAAGGGAGGGCAGATGTTCAGCCAGAAGCCCATCATTCTACTGAGGATCCAAGTGATGAAAAATGGCAGTGAGTTTCCCTCTGTGGGGAGAAGCTACCAAGAGGAAAGGGCTGGAGAGGTGGGGTTCACAGTGAGATGGTTCAGTGGGTAAAGGTGCCTGCGGCCAAGCCTGGCCACCTGACTTCCATCCCCCGGACTCACCTGGTGGAAGGGGAAAGCATTGCCACAAGTTGTCCTCTGCCTCTACATTGGTATCCTTCTCACTCTGGCACATGTACAAAGTAAAAATATGAATGCAATTTCAAAAAGGAAGAAAGAAAAGGCTGAGGATGTGGCACCATGGGTAGAGCCCTTTCCTGACTCACACAGAGCCTTGAGTGTGCTCCTCAGTGTGGTGGCACATGGCTTCAATCCCAGCACTCAGGAGGTGGAGGCAGAAGGATCGGTAGTCTGAGTTCATCCTCGGAGGATGTAGAGAGATTGAGACCAGCCTGTGATGCATGGATGTCTCCAGCATTAAAAACTTTAAAAGATACTAGCAATTTGTCAGAGCCTGACACACAGCAGAGACTCAGGAACAGTTATTAAGGAATTAGAAAGTCTCCATCCTTTTGATAATATTTTTGGGGATTAGAAGTTTGGAGAACAGCAGTCACATCTGTAACTAACAGAATTACTTGCTCAAGTGCATGTGTGTGTTGTGGGGTTGTTTAAGGAAGACTCCAAAGTAATAATAAAGGAATGTTGGGGACTAGGTGGTTATCTCCTACTTCCCTTCCGCCCCTGAGGCCTGCCAGGCAGTCTGAGCCAGCACACATGGAAACTTTTATTTTGAAGGCCACATACTCTCGGCTTTCTGCACCCACCTCCTGTGTTCTCATCCTCTGTCTCTGTTCTGCAGCCTGCAAACTGACAGGGAATGTTACACTTCCAACCTGGTTTCCATACATTTAAGAGTCAAAGTAACAATTTGTTTTGTGCTCCTCTGTCCTAGTCTCTGACGGCTTCTGCCTCCCAGGCCTGAAGAAGGGCCTTAGGCAACAGGAAGGAGGCCTGGGCCTAGATAACCCAGAACCTACAGGATGGTGCCGACTACACGTGGCCGTTCATAGCATATGTAAAGTTTACAGAAAAATGCTTTAAATGTATTATTAATGTTTGTGAGGATAATGTGTGTGTTGGGGGGATGCAAGCAGGTCTTACAATATGTGGAGGTCAGAGGGCACTGTTGTGGATTTGGTTCTCTCCTCCCACCGTTAATGGGTTCTGAGGATAGAATTCACACGTCAGGTTTGTACAGGAAGCACTTTACCCTCTGAGCCATCTTTCTGGTGCCAACACAAAAATAATGCAATCAAATAACATTATATTCCTTGAAATGCAGCCATAAAGCAAATAAATACTCTGTGAGTATGTAAAGGCAATAAAAGATACATTAAATAAATAAAAGTTTAAAAACGAATGCAATAGAATATAATGAATCTCAGTCCTAGGTGTTCCTAGAGCAGTTTAAGAAGCAAATAGCAACAACAAAAAGAGGTACAAATAATTGAAGCGGCTGTCGCAAGAACGGTACCGATAAAATTGATGCCAGTGGTCACGGCGATTGAAGGAAGGAAAAATAGCTATAATTTGCCGTGGATCTACATTGGTCACTGTTTTATCCGATATACCTCAGTGAATTCATTCAATTCTTCAACTAACCCGGTGAACTGGGTACCATCAGCCCCATCCAACATACGATAAAACCAACTCAGAGAGACGGAGGCAAGCTTCCTTGCAGTTGTTTGTTTGAGAGCCTTGGCTTTTCTCTCGGTTCTTTTCTCAGACAAAGGTGAAGAGATCTGGGTTCTTGGGTTATCAGTACTACATCCATGACCCCTGGCAGGCAGGTCAGTGGGTCCCTGTAGGTCTCAGTCTTCTTCACAGATACAGTAAGGAGGAGCCTAGAAAACTTCCAGATCCCACCGACGGCATTGTGGGATGTGGAGATGTGGAGATGCATTTAATCAACGGGTTCTAGTAAGCGTCCTGTGTTGTCGTGGATGCTGATTTTATACAACTTGCTGATGAAACCTGCTACACTATATACAACTGGGGATGAAACAATGCTCGTCAACCTTCTCAAAGGAGAGCTGGAGGACTATTAAGTTGAGAAACTGTGCAACTAAATGTAATTTATTCCAGGTAGCAGGTTCTGATGCACTGTTACTAAACAGGGCCATCTTCATCTAGGTTAGGTGCACTGTGCCATCGCTATAGATGCAATCTATCTAGTGATAATACTGTAGAGTCACAGGAGAGCTGAGTGTGACTGTTAGTTAACCAAAGAATTTTCCCCTGGCTCTCCTTCATTAGAAAAGGAGAAGGAGATTTGCTTAAATCCTCCATGGCCCAGTTGCCCCAGGAGGTCATTTTCCCTGGAAGGGCTCTCTGCCTCCGCTAGCGACTGGAATATATATTCTATCTACCCCAGATGCTACGGCTTCCCAGAACCAACACCACCTCCACTTTTCACGCTTCTTCCATGGTCTTCCCACGGGAGAGGTGGGAAGACCCATGACCTTTTATGTAGGTGTATTCAAAGGAGTTAAGTTTTGAAAAAAAAAATCTCCCTAGTGGGGACAACACAACAAGAAATCCAGCTACCCTCCATTCTTCCTCTACAACCGGGACACACACATAATGCTTGCTTCAACTGCAGGCATTCTGCACTCCTAAGGGGAATGAGGATGTAAAGTCGAGAGTGAAGGGTTAAGTCACACAAATATACAAATAATCTAGTTGTTTGAGTCCCATGTGATTCTCTCAACACAGAAGTAAAATGACTAGTCCAGGGTGTAGGGTAAGCAGCACTGTCTGTGGATTTGGGCTATCTGGCTACGAACCAGGAACTCTTAAATGACAGTCATTGACAAGAAATCAATCTCTTTTTCATTCTGGAGACAGCAGGTCCTACCTAGACTGGATCTGGACAGAGGGCTGTTGTCATCCTACCTGAAGACAGGGAGCAGTAAGACATGCTACACAATGGTGCAATGTGCTCTGGGTAAAGGGAACCCTGCAACAACCAACCAGACTTTTTCTCTTCACCATATCTCTCTGCCTTTGAATTTAAAAAAGTTGACAGGGCTTTATCTTCTGTGTACACACGTATATAAAAAGGAGTTTTATCTTCTATACACAGACTTAGAAAGCCCTTTGGAATTTGCCCCTACGGCCCCTGCAATGCTTACACTAGGTAACTGAAATTTGTTCTTAGGCATGTAAACCTGGGGAATTTCGTTCAATCATGGGGAAGCCAGGAAGCTTTGCGGGAACTGGGCCATCGGGTACTAGAAACTGAAGAGCACAGACACAGCCCTAAGGAATTCCCAGTTGGACTCACCAGCTAATCTCTCCAGAAGTCAGTTATTTACATGCGAATCAGAGAAAGGAAAGTATCTATCTAAGGAGACAGTGAAGGCACAAAAGCAAAAGGATGTTCTCCTCAAGTGTCAATCAATGTACCTTTGGGGTACGTAGATCAGCTGGTGGAGGGCTTGCCTGGCACACACAAATCCCTGAGTTCGGCCCCTAGGTTGGCATAAACTAGGCTTGCCTGCACAAGCTTGTAATTCCAGGACTCAGTAGATAAAGGCAGGAAGACCAGACATTAAAGCCCAAGACCAGCCATCTCGGGCTACATAGGAAATTTGAGGCTAACCTGGGCGACATGAAAACCTGTATTTTTTTTTTCCTTTTAAAGTTTACTTATTTATTGCCTAACATAACGAAGTTCTACTCTTATTTAATGCACGTGTATGCATGTATGGTGCATGTGTGTTGGGGGTATGTGTGTATGTATCTGTACATGCATGGGTGAAGGCCAGCAGTCAATCTCAGTTGACTACCTCAATAGCTGTCCACATAATTTTTTGAAAGAAGAGCTCCCACTGGACTTGGAACTCACTGATTAGCTAAACTAGCTTGCTAATGAGCTTCATTCAGGGTTACCTTCTCCTCACTCTAAGTCTGTGCTGTGTTTATAGACAGACACTCACATTGGTGGCTTTTATGTGGTGTTGGGGACCTGAACTCAAATCTTCATGGTTGCCCAGTGGCCACTTTACTGAGCCATCTCCCCACCCAAGAAGACTCTGGACAAAGTGAGCAGCACATTGTAGTCACACAATAAATGATGATGATGATGAGGATGGCAAAGACAGAAATAAAAAGGCTGCCCCTTCTGAAGGGGTCTGAAGGGAACTCTAGAACTTTCCTGTTAGAGTTATGATAAAAGGCGTCCGGCATCAGCTGCTGGGATGGCTCAGTGGACAGAAGTCCCTGCTACTCAGTCTTGACCTGAACATAAGGTAGATGGGCAGAACCAACTCCCAGAAGTTGTCCTCCGAGTACATTCACACACACACACACACACACACACACACTAATGACAACAATAACATTTTTTAAAGTTTTAAAGGTACAAGCATCCAAGCAAACTGTTGAGACTTGTGTCTTGGGGTTCCTGGCCACGCTTTGTTCTCTGGTGTACTAAAGTCTCACGACTCGTCCATGTCTGTCTCTGCAACAGGCAGCAACTAGCCTGGGAGTGCCGGCCTACCTCTACTTTCTCCTCTGTTGCCCAAAAAGGGAGGAGCAGAAAGGGTGGCAATCTTCCCTGGGGAACCTTAGCCAGCCACAGCTCAGCGGGATAAAAGACAACTTCAATGACATTTATCCATTGGGGACAAACTTAATGAAAATTTATCCATTGTTTATCTAAAATGCAAGTTGAAATTTAAGTGGGCATCCTGGGAGAGAAAACAGCTTGACAGCCAAAGTCCCATTTTTAATAATTGAATAAGCAGATAGAAGGGACTAGATAGAGCAAAAGGAGCAGCACAAAGCAGCCAGCTTGCTCTGAAAAGCCTTTCCAACAGGGAGCTCGGAGCACCCTGTTCTTTGAAGTAGGGTCTGAGAGGAGCAGGCTGCATTTGATCTTGTCACCACACTGCAGGCAGGAGACTCAAGCTATGCTTCAGTTACACGGACACCATACTAATACAGGGTACCTAGTCAGACCTGTCCTTAGTGTAATGATGTCATCGCAAACTGCATGCTTACACTAAAAATATGTTATATGTATATTGCTAAGAATGACAGGGCCTGCTGAGATGGCTCATTGGTAAAGTGTTTCCTGTACCAACATGAGGACCTGAGCTTGGTCCTTTGCACCCATGTGAAAGTTGTACACAGTAGCACAGGTCTGAAATCCCAGTTCTAGGGTGACAGAGACACTGGAATCCATGGAGTCTACTGGCCAGTAGTTGAGGAAGACACTCAGTGTCCACCTTCAACCTCTGAGTGTGTGTGTGTGCACACACAAATTCATACATGTACAAACATACATATAGCATATATACACACACAAAATGGTTCTCTATTTATATGAAACCCAACTTAACTGGTAAACACGTTTGTTTTGGGGGGGTTGGGACAGGGAACAATCTACACAACACTGATCTCCCCCATCCTATTCTCACATCATCCCATTTGGAGCTTCAACTATCCAATGAAGTCACCAAGTCACCAGGCACAAAATCACTATTCATAAAAGTTTATCTCAGTCAGGGTTTTGTAAAGAAAGTTCGCACCAAGTTGTAAATTACCTATCCTGTGCATTCAGTGTGTGTGTGAGTGTTTGTGTGTGTGTGTGTGTGTGTGTGTGTGTGTGTGTGTGTGGTGTAGTGTGTGTGCGTTGTGGATGCGTGGATGTGGATGTATGCACCCATGTGCATACATGTAGAAATCATATGAGGACCATGGGTTTCTTCCTCTGTTGCTCTCCACCATATTACCGAGAGCCAGCCTGGGGTTATGGGCATGCACGGCCCTGTCGGATTTTTATGTGAGTACTTTGGATTCAAACTCAGGTCTTTGTGCTTGCACTCCCAGCACTCACCAGTAGCCATCTCCCCAGCCACACTAGCTGTTGACTGTGTTTACTTTTCATAAATCTGTAACTATAATTGTCACTCAAAGGGACTTAAACGTTGGACTTTAAGGTCAGCAAGAACAGGGGGAAAGTTGACTAATGACTAAGAAAAATTCATCTCGTGGAAACATTAATGATTTAACTATTAGTGATGACTGGATGAGCCCAGGAATTTTTGTGTCTTATTCTTAACGCTGAGAGCTGAACGGACGGCACAAAATCACTGAAGTCTCAAGACCTCAAAAGCACAGGAAACAGAAACAAGAGGCTACATCCAGCTGGAAAGCTTCTGTCGAATGAAACAACCAACCAAAAGATTCGGGACACAACCCACGGAAAGGGAGGATGCATCGGAGATACATTTGATAACAGCCCAAACCTGTAAGAAACTTGCACAACGCATTAGCAAAACCAAGCAGCACAAGCCAACAAAAACCCAAATAAGCCAAAGCCCTGAGTAGAGATTTCTTAGAAGACAAGTGTTGGCCAACGTGCTTGTGAAGAAATAACCAATGTCATTAACCATCACAAGATGCAAATGGAGCTCTCCAAGAGGTACTGTCTCACTAGTTAGAATGACTGCTACCAAAGGGAGCTAAAGTAATAGTGGGCACATCTTTAGACTGGAGATTAAACACATGGTCCCACATAGGCTGACACTCTACCACTGAGCTATGCACCCTGTTCAGAAAGAGAACATTTTTTTTCTTTTCTTTTCTTTTTTTTTTTTGAAATTGTGGGTGATAATGTTAAATGTTACACCACTGTGGAAACAATATGGAGATGCCTTAAAATGTATTTAAGTATAAGTACTGTATAGGATCCAGCAATCCCAGTACTGGATATAGATCCAAAGGAAATGAAACTCAGACTGTAGAGATACTTGCATTGTGATAGCTTCCCAGCATATACACAACAGCTCCCAAATGGAAACTCCCTAAGGGCCTAGCAAAGATAGATGGGAAAGGACAATGCGGTAGACATGTAAAATGGATACAATGTCATGCTATTCAGTGAGAGAAAAGGATAACGGAGAAGCAAGGTGTTGCATGTCAGTAATCTAGTCCTGAGGAGACTGAAACAAGATTTTCATGACACAGATGCCAGTCTGGGCTAGAGAGAGAGAGAGGCCCTGTCTTAAAGAGCCAGGAAGGAGCCAGTTGTGGTGGGTGGTGGTGCACACCTTTAAACCCAGTACTCAGGAGGCAGAGGCAGGCGGATCTCTGTGAGTTCAAGCCAACCTGGTCTAAGGAGCGAGTTTGAGGACAGCCAAGGAAGGATGTCAGGAAGAAAAGGAAGGAAGCAAGGAAGGAAAATGGGAAAACTCACAGATAAGTGTGAAGACTAATAGAAGTTGAAGTGTAACTGGTTACCAAGGCTAAGGATGAGCCAGTGGTGGCAGAGGCATTGGCCAGAGGGTACAGCACTGGGATAAAAGGCAGGGGCAAGGAGTTCCGCTGTCTTCAGCAGCGCAGCGACCGTGACTAACAACAGTGGATGCTTCCATCTAGAAAGGAAGGGTTTTTACTGTCTGCATCTCAAAAAACAGAGCAGTGCTCAAGGTGCTTATCATCACAGGTCTTATATGTCGAAACATGAACATTGTAGCCCATAAGTATGTATACTTATATCGATCAAAACCAGAACATGGCCCACACTGATCTAATGCATGAATGTTCTGCAGAAGCATTACAAAGAAGGCCAACACTGCCGTTCCCTACCACGGGCATAAGCACCCCTCCTTGTTCAATGCTCCCACCTCCACACGCTCTTCACACTGCCTTATCACCAAGGGAAGCTGCAGCTAGGGGACATTGGAATTATCTTGCAAGCTGTACTATTACTTTGGCCTTGCTGCTCATTCCTGGAGACGCAGTCTGGGTCTCCTTTATCAGCCTTCTGTGATTCTTTAACTCTTTTTCCCACATCCAGTCCAGTAGCAGCATACAATACACAGGATTATCAAGAGAAGGGTGGGGTCTGTGTTTCGATTTCGTACCGTGGTGCTGGGGCGGGAACCCCGAGCTTCATGCATGCTGGGCAAGTGCTGTGTCACTGAGCTGCACTGCAGATCTTTAGGAAAGAGCTATACTATACGTCAAAGAAAAGAAAATCCTGTGGATGGTGATGGTGTGTGCCTGTAATAGCCGCAAGGCAGGAGACCAAGAATCCTGAGTTTCGAGACTGACTGGGCTTCAAAATAGAGGATACACAGTGAGACTTCACCTTAAAAAAAAAAAAAAAAATTGAAGGCCTAGGCCCCTCCTGGACCAACTGAATTAGAATTTGTCACGTGGTGCCACTTGGCCATCTCCAGGATATCCTAACATCCATTGCTCTGCTTCAGGCTCATTTGTACAACGCACAACTCCTTAGATCAGCTTGATACTAAACAACCAATAAGCACTAACACCTCCCTGCTGCCCATCAGGGAGAGCCCAACTTTGCCACCTCAAAGGTACCCTCCAGGTTTGCCCCGCCCTTCTCATCCGACTTCACGCTGCCCTGTGGTTGCTGCTCTACAGCCTTCCCTAATATGGCCCCTTTGCGGGCGCTGCGTTTGCCACAGGGGGCTGGCCTCCTTCACCGACCATAGCTGTCAGATCGATGCCCTTCCTCCTTCCAGAACACCTCCGGAAGACCGCAACCTTTCTCTTTAACTCTAGAAAGGGATTTTCCTGTTTGGGATAGCCAGTTACGATAGTTTTCTCCTGTATCGGAAAGGACTTCACTTAGGGCTTCCAGTTCTCTACAGGAACCTGGAGCAAAGGTGTACCTATTACCTAGAAGGCGTTCAACTGTTCTGGAACTCTTTTGCAAGAGGCTTATAAAGTTTGAATTGGTAATTTGAAAGCATGATATCTACCCAGAATGTTTTCGCTGTAGTTAAAATCTAGCAATCGCTCGCTCGCTCGTGCTCCTGGAGCTCTGGTGAATAAATAAGGAAATGATGTAAGAACAGTAGCCGCCTCTGTCAAGCGTCTTTGATCTCCAGAGCCAAGACTAGAGCGCTGAAGTTTCCCCAACTATTATGGTGGGGAGGGATGGGTTCCGGCGGAGAACAGCACCAGTGACCTGAAATAAAACTGTATAATTAGAGCGTCCACGCATGAGTAATAGTTTTGTTTTCAAATTAAAGCACTGGGTTTGCCCTTGGGAAATTTGCAAAGCTCGCACTTGTCCGCCTAGGCAGAGCAACTTCCTTAGCCACCAGCAAAGGCCAGGAAACTTTTCACAAAGTCTCTAGGTCGTGGTGGCAGTGGGCTGGGACGGCTGAATGGGACACCGGTGGAGATCCAAAGTTCTTCCCTCCGCCGGGTTCCCCGAGCTGCGGAAGCTCGATCACCGGTGCCCCCACAAGCTGCTGGGCCATTCCAACCTGAGGACCTGCGACCCGGGGTCCTCGGCAGCACCTACCTGAGTGCCAGGAACCGCTCGCCCAGCAGCGCCAGCCCGATGCCCAGCAAACTCAGAGCCACCAGCCGCCCCATGGCGCGGGACCCGCCCGCCGTCTGGCTCCGGCCTGGCCCGGCTGCTCGGGACGCTGGGCCAGCTCCCCGCCCCGAGCGCGCGGCCGCGCCCGGTCCCCGCCCCGAGCGCCGGCTCTGCAGCCCAGGCTCCGCCCGGCGCCGCCGCGGCCTCGGAGCACACCCGCACATGCCGGCGTGGGAACCCGACTAAGCCGACTCCTGTCCAAACACCCCGCCAAAGCTCGCCCGGCTGCACCTGCTCAGCTCCCTGGGAAACTTTAGGGTGACCTTTGTGGAGTTTTCTTGTCTTAGTTAAGTTTGGGGTTTGCTTCTGTTGTTTTGATTTGGTGTTTGGGGGGATTTTCCCTCCCTCCCTCTTTTTTTTTTAAATTTTTTATTTTTTTTATTTTTATTTTTTTTATTTTTGGTTTTGAGAAACTAGGAATCAAACCCAGGACCGTGTCCGTATTAGGCAGATACTGAGCCACATCTACAATCACAGAACAGTTTGGTTGTTGGATATATGTGTGCAATATTTTTACATTTAAATCCAAAATGTATTTAATATTAAATGATGTCGAAAATGGATTAAACATTATGTATTAAATATATAATATATATTAAAATTGTACTTTTTATTTCCTTTTGTTTTATTAAACATCATATACTAAATGTATAACATATATTAAAGTTGTATTTTTTTTTTATTTCTTTTTGTTTTTTAAAACAAGGTCTCATGTAGTCGAGGCTGGCAGTGAAATTCTGATCCTCCTGCCTCCAAATGCTTGGGCCACTCATGGCCCTGACTAGAGTAATATGTTTTGGTTTAGGTTTTTTATTTCATATGCATGGATGTTTTGTTTGCATGTATGTCTACAGAGGTCAGAAAAGGGTGTCCAATACCCCAGGAAGTGTAGCTAGTGTTCTTAATGCTCAGCCATCTCTCCAACTATGATAGTTTCAAATAGCTCTTTCCTTTTTCTTTTTCTTTATTGTTGGGGAAAAAAAAAGTTCTGGACTGTTTATAAAGGTGGAATAACATCCTTTTATATTAAGATTTATATTGGACAAAAATCCCACAAACTCAGAATTCATTGAGTATTAGTAAATTTTCTCTTCTTTCTCCCTTTTCATTTTAATACTCATATATTTATGTACACTTATATTTTTATATTCATGAGGAAATAAAAGGTATAAAAAGGGAGCTCACACACTGAGATTGGGACAGCTGCTGACTGTAACTGCAATAATCTGAAATCAGTTTCTAATTGTTCCAGGGTTTAATTGCCACCTGCAGAAGTTAATGCAGAAGTTAAAACCAGTGGATTCTTAAAGAACATCATTCTTTGACAGTGTTTTATTATTGTAGCCTAGGCTGACCTTGAATTTGAGGCTTTCTTGCCTTACCCTCAAGAGGATTACCAGCATATGCTGCCACATCAGGCCAAACTTCTGTTTTGTAACCAACTATTAAGGAAAAGCAGATGCCAGTTTGTACCTGGCCCCTCACCAAAGGGAAAAGAAAAAAGATCTCTCTGCTCCACACATCTGTGACCAGCCCTGAGGGACCCTGGGTTGTATCCAATGGCCGATGGAGAGCTGAACAACTGTTCTAAGTCCCAAAGGCTGTATCTTTTATGCACTCTCCACTACAGACACCTTTGCAAAATAATGTTTGCTAGTGCACACAATTGGATGCATGGGATTGCAAAAGAAACCAGTTGCACTGAAATGTGATCACTGAAGTGTTTTTAAAATGAGTTCATGCCACAGAAATATATAATAATGCCATACCCCTCCAAATCCTAGCATAGAAACCACCTTGTGCCCTTAATGGCACCCTTGTCTTAAGTGTGATCTTTAACACATCAAATAAGAAAGATCTAGAAGCATTCTTTCGGATGAAGACAAAGGGCCAGGGTTGTAGTGATATATTGTGTACTCTAATAATTTTTTTCTAAAGATCAGAGAATAGAACAAACCACTAGATTAAACGTAGATGCCAGGCAGTGGTGGCACACACCTTTAATCCCTTGGGAGTCACTCGCCATTAATCCCAGCACTAAGAAGAAAGTGATGGCTGGAAAGAGAAAGGTATATAAGGCATCAGGAGACAGGAGACAGGAGAGAGGCCTTTTCAGGCTGAGGAGTCCTAGAGGTAAGACATGGCAGTGGCTTGTTCCTTTGTCTCTCTGATCTTTCAGCATTTACCCTGATAGCTGGCTCCAGGTTTTTTGTTTTGTTTTGGTTTTGTTTTTTATTAAAAGACCTATTAGATTCGTGTTACACAGGGTTGATGACTGACTGCAATCTCCCTCATGAGGCTGAGGCAGAGACTGGAGAATATTGGGTTGAAAACTAGTCTGGACTAGATAAAAGATGTTTATAGAAAAAAAAACCCCTCAAATGAGGATAAACCTGTTATTTAAAGATACTTGTAACAACTCTAATGAACTATATGAAGCTGTTACTTCCTTTGGTAACAAGCTTTCATTAACGCCTTTTGACCTTCATAAATGAAGAAAACAACATTTCCTTTGAAATTAAGGTGTTTTTTTCCCTTCATCCAAATTTATCAACTGCTCTGAACTTACTTCCTTTTTCCTTCCTTTCTTCTTTGTGTTTTTCTTCCCTTCTCAAGCACCCTGACTCTAAAATATACCCTCAAATTCTTCTAACTCATTGATGGGTCTCTTAACTGACAGCCTCTGACATGAGGCTTATGACTAACTGGACAGACAGGTATGGAATTCTATCATCTGTAACATGAATCATCAGGGAGAGGAACCTCACAAATATGATCAGTATTTAGAAAGGTGTGGCACTATTACCTAAGACCCTGGCTTAAGTCTAAGAGCTTGTTTGAAGATTCCTGGGTAGTCTAAGAAGTACATAAAAATATGCCTCATGTACTATGAGGCACGAACCAGGCAAAACACCTTCCCACATGTAAAATGAAGTAACATATCACGAAATTTACCTAATTCTGTGCTACTCTTAATGTCTAGGGAGACACTAATAAGTAGATCCTTACAGTATTTCTCACCAAGCCCAGACTTGCCCTCACAGTGTTTCCGGACAACAGCTGGGAGAAAAAAAGAAAAAAAGAAAAAAAAAAAACCACTGGCTGACTTCAGTCAGCGCAGAGCTGGTTGATGACTTGTTGCTCTGGGAACAACATTCTGGAATTCAGCACACATATCAGAGGATCTGAGAGAAAGCATGCTTTACTTACTTAGCTTGAAAGACTTGTTTTAGTTATACGTGTTTGTGTACCCGTGTGCGCAGGTGTCCATGGATGCCAGACAGGGCACTCGATCCCCTGGAGTGGAGTTGCAGGTGGTTGTCAGCCATCCACTGTGTATGCTGGGACCAAGCCCCAGGTCTCTGAAAGAACAGCAAGTGCTCTTACTCACTCCACCCCAGCCATACTTTGATTCTATTAACATAGCCAGTGAGGTCAACATCATTCTGTACTCATGTGAACAGTACTGTTCACCACGCTCTCTTTCTCAATGTTGCAAGGTGAAGCAGTTTCTCTTGAAGAAGTTCCCATAATTATACACAGCCATTGGGCATAACTGCAGCCATTTCTTATAAGCAATTTGGGGGGGGGGGGTTGAACATCAGAATTCCAGTTTCTCCCCTGCAAGAATGCTGATTAATTGTTGAATTTCTTGAATAACGTAGCTATCCTTTCAGATATTGGGGATTATAAGGAAATATCAAGAATGTAACTCCATGTTTTGTGTGGTTTCTGCCTACCAAATAACCAAGTTACTCAATACAAACCAAACTTGTTCCAGAACCTGCTCACATATGGACAAGTCCTGATGCTCCACATGAAACAGGGTTTCTCGGTTGTATGCTCACATATGGACAAGTCCTGATGCTCCATATGAAACAGGGTTTCTCGGTTGTATGACTGGTTTGTAATTAGAAATTTGCTGTTCTTAAGCAAAATTTCAAAAACTAATAACACCTTTTGAGCAATGCTTCTCAGCTTTTGTGTAGGGATGGACAGGTTTTTCGTTGCCTTTGTAACACACAATGAAAGCAAATTACTGGGGAAAATGAAGTAATATCTCAGACATCTAAAATACAAGCTCAAATCTTTCATTTGATACAGCAGACATAAAATTATTTTGTCCCATTTCCATAACAGTCCCTAAACACTCACTCTCAATTTTTCATGCTTATTCCACTGTGGACCAGAAACAATGGGTTCACAGATTGAAATGGTCCTGGCAGCACACTGCCTTTCATGACCATACTTACCACGTTCAGTCCTATTGTGACCTTTTGTGGTCCTTGGCAGAGTATTGTCATATGTACTGTTGATGGAGGTTTGTGGAGAGGCCTCATAATTATGTTCATTTTATGTAATATGTGGCAGGGGTACCTCACAACCTCCTTTTCCTTTCTCTTCTTCTTGCCTATGTTTCAAAAAGGGAGATATTTGAAAAGATATTATAAAGAGGCAGTTATTACTGAAAGAGAAACATTTGCCTTCTCAATACTTCACTCCAGGGCTTCATAGAGGGTGAAGGATATCTCCCTGCTGCTAGGCTATTTTCCAAAACATTAAAAAGTAAAGCCCCATATGCTTGAGACTTGGGGCTGTTTCCCCAGGACTAGAAAAAATAAGAATGAAAACAAGAATGCTATAACTGAAGCATAAAGATTGCCACAACGTATTTTAAAATATTTGTAATCAACAAGTTAATATCCTTGTTATTTATTAAGCAGCATTGTTTACTGTATGAGAGAAGTCACGAGGCACAACGAAGTCCACTAGAAGAGCTTATTAAGGGAAGGGACTAGAAAGGGTGTGCATAGACCTGTGGAATGACCTTGCAGGAAGAGAGGGAAGGAATAGGTGGAACCCACTTTTATAGGTCCCCCACCCCCACCCACTGCTCCCTGCACATGGTCATATGGGCTTACGTAGCTACGCCACACTTGCTCATAGATTACACAACCATGCTGCACACAGATTACGTGATCAAGCAGCGCAGGGATTACATAAGACTCAAGGCCCTGGGATAACTAAGCATCTTGCCTGGCTACTGGACAGTGTGTGTGTGGTCATGTAGCTGGGGGCGTGGCTAGGAATTCTAACAATACTCACATACTGTTACTGTCTAGAGGTCAGGATCAGGTTCATTTTCTCTGCCAGTTACGGAAATAAAAAGGAGGGAAAATCTTGAGCACAACAGGTAGTACCAGAGAAAGTCTCAACCAGCAGCAGACTCATCTGGTGGGGAAGGCTTTTTTTCAGGGTAAGGAAACACAGGAACACAGCAAGACACACAAAGAGAAAGACCCTCTACCACTCCAGAGCCCCAAATCTGCTCTCTCTGGGAGACTTTAGAGTTTGTGACGACGTATCTTCTTCCCTCCAATAAAGACAGGGAAGCTGACAGGCCCACAACTTTGGGATAAACATGTTGTGATCTAGCCTTGAACTTGTCGGCACAGGCAGGCTTCTACAGGAGAAAAAGCCCCCTAGGCCTTTAGGCCTTTGTCTCTGGTCAGGAGTGTGAGGAAAAAGGCTGGAAGTTTGCTATCTTTCTCACCCATTTGTGGCCCCTCTTTCTACCCGTCTGCCTGTCGAGCATCTGTCTAACTCCTAGTCCCTCAACAAGAGGTTGAGAAAATGAACTTGCCTGTAGAAGTCAAAAGCATATACGTAAATATAAAATACAATGTAATATGCTAGTCATGAAATAATTATTTATTGAAAATAGTTATTCCTGGTGAGGAGTGGCCCAGCTATGGATCCCAAATGTTAAATTAATATTTTCATTGGATTAATATAGCTTTATGCTATACATGCATAAATTAATTTAATTCAATTAATTTAGAAATTAGAAAGTCAGCCATGAAAGTTTTTGAGAATTTAAAGTTTAGGCCAGAAAGTATATGTGTCTGCTGAGGCTCAAGCATATTTCTTCATGTCTATCTTTATCTTTTTCTTTTTCCAGTATTTTCAACTCCTCAAACCCCCAAACTCCATCTGAGCTAGACTTCATATCCTTGTATTCTAGGAGGGAAATACAGATATGTTTCAATGTGATCTAGGAAACACACTTCCAGAGCAATGGAGAACACAAGACAGAAACAATATAATATAAGGAGATCTAAACACATTGGGGCTTAAAGGGGGCTGGGGATGCTTCCAGGTAAAGCCTAGAGTTTCATGAAAGATGAGGTGGGGAGGGAGGAGGGGAGATGGGAAGGGAGAGGGGGGAGAGGAGAGAGGAAGGGAGAGGGAGAGGAGAGAGAGAGAGAGGGGAGGAGAAGGGGGAGAGAGGAGGAGAGGGAGAGAGGGGAGGAGAGAGAGGGGAGAGAGAGAGGAAGAGAGGGAGGGGAGGAAAAGGGGGGAGAGAGGAGGAGAAGGAGAGAGGGAGGGGAGAGGAGAGAGGGAGAGAGGAGGAGGAGAGAGGAGAGAGAGAGAGAGAGAGAGAGAGAGAGAGAGAGAGAGAGAGAGAGAGAGAGAGAACATGCTCCTGTGAAAGGAATCTCATAGAGAGATGATCTGGAGAATTCTCTTCAGAGAACAGTCTTTATCTCTGGACAAATGCCCTGAAGTATCTCATAGGTATCTCCAGAACATTGGAAAGTTCTGACTCTATAACCTTTCAGGAGTGGCAGGGAGTTTCACAACTTGTGATTCAGTTCACTCTAACATACATGACAAGGACTGTGGAGGAATCAGACACCATAAATTGAGAGCCGTAAAGTCACAATGCAGCATGCTTCTTAACTCTCTGTCCCAGAGAAAGCCCCAGGAAGGTGTGGCCTGATTCAAGCTATGATATCAGACCTAAAGACATCCGCTCTAACAAATTTCTTACTGGTTCATTGAAGCTACTATTCTTTTTAAAAACCAAATTATTCTTAAACTGACCCATAGAAACGTAGTAATTGTATATTAATGAGGTACCATGAGGTATTGTGCTATGTGTATACATTTTGTAGCATTCACTTCAGGGTCAACAAGCACACATCCCTTAAGTGTTCTGAGGCCCTGAGGCCTACAGCCTGCAATTGTTATCCACAGTCCCCTTGTTGTGTAACAACACAACAGAACATCTCGCTTCTATCTAACTGTACCTTAGGACCCATGGGTCAACCTTTCCTCCACTTTCCCTCCTCTTTACCTTTGATAACACCCATTCCCTCTCCACACTCAACTGTTGGAGATTTCACATCTAACTGAGATCATGCGGTTTTAATTGTTCCGTGCCTGGCTTATCTCAGTTGACTCAGTGATCTCCAGTTTCATCCCATGTCATCCCAGGCTTTTGTTTTATTCACCTTTGACAAGCGGTTGCTCCAATCCCTTAAAAGTTTTGAGTAGCTTTACATCCATGCATGGTGAAAACCAAAGGTCTCAGTCCCTGAAATGGAAGGTGGAATGAAGTCTCTCTCTCTCTCTCTCTCTCTCTCTCTCTCTCTCTCTCTCTCTCTCTCTCTCTCTCTCTCTCTCTCTCTCTCTCTCTCCCTGCCTCCCCTTCCTCTCCCTCTTCTTCTGTAACAGAGGAAGTCTGCCTGGAGACACAGAACACAGTAAAGAGCAGGTAAATAAAGGAAAGCAGGCAGAGGAACACACAGGAAGCCTAGCTGCAAATCCTCTCAAGCTACGTGGACCTGAGACCACACTCTGCAGCTCACGTTTCTTGCTCATTCCTGTCTGCTTTACCATGGATAGCAAAAAATATAAAAAGAATAGAATAGGGTCTGAGAAGGAATTTCCTGATTGTGATGGCTAGTTTTATGTCAACTTGACACAAGTCAGAGTTATCAGAGAAGAGGGAGCCATAACTGAGAAAATGTCTCCACAAGATTGGGCTGTAGGCAAGTCTGTAAGGCATTTTCTTAATTAATGAATGTTGTGCTAGGGCCCAGCCCATTTCATCTCTGGGCTGGTGGTTCTGGGTCCTATAAGAAAGCAGGCTGAGTAAGCCATGGGGAACAAGCCTGTAAGCAGCACCCCTCCATGCCCTCTGCATTAGCGCCTTCCCTCAGGATCCTGCTCTGTTTGAGGTCTTGTCCTGACTTCCTAATAATCAACAGCAATGGGGAATCCAAATAAACCTTTTCCTCCTCAACTTGCTTTTGGTCATGGTGTTTTATCACAGACGTAGTAATGCTAACTAAGACACTTACATTGGGTCCACCACTTTCCAGGTTTATAACCCTGGTCATGATTCTTAATATTGGGCCTCATTTCTATCACTTAGAAATAAGAGACAGTAATAATACCTAAATAAATGCAGTAGTAAATGAAATAGGAAGTGCTCAGTAAATAATTGTTATAGCTGTTACTTCAGCTGGCCCTTAACTGAGTCTTCATTAAAGATTTTGAAAGGCAGTGTCCATATTTTTTATGAATGACCATGATGAGATCCCATTGTGGTGTCCAACGAATACCCTTTCATTATGATAAACCTCACTGAAGAGAGTTTTCAGTGAGTTCCCTATGGGGGAAGACTGTTGGGATACTGACGTTATCATCTTTTGTAACAAAGTTAATTTTATGGATAGAAAAAAAAAGGCAGAAGATGGTCTAAAGAAAAAGAGGAGTCATTTCAAAGTTACATTCTCTCTAAGGAAAGCAGCTGGTCAGTAAACACACGCTGCTGCTTCGGGGTTCCTTTCATTGTGTGCTATTGAAGGCAGAGGGCTGGGTGCGGTGGTCCACCTCTGTAATGTCAGCATTCCGGAGGCTGAGGCTGGAGGCTTGTGTGTTTGAGGTCAGCTTGATCTTTTCGATGGTGGGACGCTGTCTGAAACGGGGGGGGGGGGGGGGGGGGGGGGGAGGATGAAGGCTGAGGGAACTTGGTCAGCAGGCTAGTTGAAACTGGCCTGGCCAGTTGGAAAGTTGGTTATCTCTCTAAGGCTGACGTATCTGGGAGGGTCTGATGACTGCCATTGTTTCAGTTAGCGACTTGGAGTTGTGGCCTGTGACTCCATTTGGACTTTCAGCCCTGTCTGCGGGAGAGCCTTAGTTAGTGCAGGTTAGTCCAGAACAATAGTCTCCCACACTGTATTTATATTACTTAGTCTTGTGTGTTTGTGGAGGGGAGGCTGAGGGTGCACACCCATGGGGAAGTCAGGAGACAGCTTGTAGGCGTCCATTCTCGGATCCTCGGGACTGGAAGCCTTGGGCTGTCAGGCATGGAGGAAAGGCATCTCTAATCCCTGGGCCATCTTAGCTACTCAAGGTGTGCTTAGTTTGTTGGTTGCTTTTGTTTTCCTGGAAATTAAACTCAGGGTCTCACTCCTGCTAGATAAGCTCTGCCATTAAGTTATGGTCTCCTAGTATTTCCCCCCATCTCCAACTCTAATCCCTGCCTCCATCTTTCAAAAATCCTTATACCGCTAGACACCATAGCCATACCAAAAGCCCGTATCTGTTTAACATCTCTAAATTCTATTCAGCTTCTTGTGCTGTCACTACCAGGGCACTTCCCCATCTGTTCTGGAAAGTTCTAGGTCCTAGCTGATAGGACATTCCCCTTTACACCATGCTAACAGATATCTTGGTGGCTTTGGCTGGCACACATCTACCATTTAGCACTTTTCCCCAGCTTACTCTTCTGTTCATTTGACCTAGCCTTTCCTTTGCCACCTACTCCTGATCATTCTGTAAGACTTGTTCGGCTTGTCGTCACTACCATGGTTACTTGGGGAAACTCAAGTTCTCTTTGGGCCTTAGTCTCATTAAAAGAAATAGCTTAAAAATGGACTCAGAAGGAATTGCAAGGACAATTTTATTGAAGTTTGAGAGGAAAACACCAGAACAAGAAAAGAAACAAAACCAACAAACAAACAAAACAGGACAGGGAAGTTGAAAATCCCCAGCAGCTACTGGGAGGAAGGGGAGATGGAGAAAAAAAATGCCTTTTAAGTTAGTCACGGAGGTCAAAAGAACAGGGAAAAAGCCCAAGAGCATCAGGGAAAGCCTGCTTAGGTGTGCTGAGCTCCAGATCCAGGCCAGAGGGCACCCAGTTGCATGCTTTTGAATCCCAGAGCAAAGGAGTACCCTAGTATAAGATATTTTATATCTAAGTTGTCCCTTTGTATAGCAGGGAGATTGGATCCAGGACCCCTTTTCCATACACACACAACCTTAAATCTTTTGAAAATCAATTTCCCTTACATAAAATGGTGCATTATTAACCTACAACTTGCACACATCCCTCTGTGTACCTTACAGTCACCTGCAGATTACTGATCACACCCAATACAATGTAAATGTTATACAAATGGCTGTATTGTACTGCTTAGGGGATAATGATGAGAAAAAGTCACTTTGTGTTCAATACATACACAGTGATTTTTTTTAGATATTTTGTGTACATAGTTGATAGGATTCATATCTGTAGAGCCCACAGATATGGAGGGCCAGTTGTGTATGAGGCCTGCAGAGTATTGTAAGTACATGCATTTTCCTTGCGTTCTAAGGTCCACTGTGTTCACTTACCTAGTAAGAACTAGTAAAACTCTTTTCTGGTAATTTGTTTAAGTACCTGAGTGGTCTACAAGACACATTAATTCCTCCTTTGGATATTAACCATAGCATCTGTTTGTTTTGACAAACAGCTCACTCATACCGACTCTTGACAATTCCCAGCTTGCCACAGCACACAAAGGCAGGACAGACCCCTGTCTGCCCCCGTATCAGGGTTGGAGGATTGAGCTAAACCCCACTGAAGGAAACAGCTGAGAAACGGCTGAGATTGGTAGATAATCAAGGGCTGGGCTTGTGGACAGTATCAGGGACAGGTGGAGTTGGACTGTAGCCTGGAAGGTCAGATCTACACTGTGATAAATAGAGGCTGGGGTCAGATGAGGGACAGTGGTGGTCAATGGACTCAAATCCTCAGGGACTCTTTGGGTCAAGACAATGGTAGGAAGACAGGAAACAGCACTCTCAGCCCCTGCTCCGGTTTCCGGCACACATCCTCTGCTGCTTTAGGAGACTGCACACGGGGGACTTTGAAGAGCTATTTTTGAAGAGTTCATTTCTGCTTTTCAATTGCTTTTCCTGGCAGAAGTGCTTTGTTATTTACTATCTCATTTTTAAGCCTGGTGTTTTCTGTTTTTTTATTATTTGTATTTCACAGAAGCTGTGGAGCTTTGAACTGTCTACCAGCCTTAAGAGGAAGGTGAGCTCACTCTTGGCATGAGCGTTAGGTGGAGGCTTTTTTCTTATCTCAAACACACAGAGTCCTTTTCGTCTGCGTTGACTTAGTACTTCCCCCCTTTAAAGAGAACGGCCTTTTACAGGCATTAGCACTCATGGCTAATGTAGAGCCATCCTCTGGGCTCATCATTCTCTGTGGATGATGGTGTAATTCACAGGGCAGCCTCTGGCAGATTACCCGAATCTTCAAGCTCTGAGCGTCTCCTTCTCTTTAATGTGTGTATTCAGATTGCTCAAGCTCATCTCACTCGTTCCACCACATTACAGCTCCAGATTTCTTCAGTGGTTCCCTAGCGTGGGTTTTAGAGACTCTACCTCCCCTCCCCTCCCCTCTCTTCCTTTCCCTTCTTCCTTCTCCTGTCTGCCCTTCCTCCTTGCCCTCTTCCTTCATTTGTTCTCGTTTGGTTTGTTTTATTTTTTGAGACAGAGTCTCACCACGTAGCCCTGGCTAGTCTGTAGGTCACTATGTGAAAAACTGAAATGATCTTCATTTTCTTGATGTTCAGAGGAAATTAAAGGATGTTTACCTATAAATAATTCCATTGGCCTTCCCTTGGCTAGGTCCCTTTTAACTAACGTCTTGACTATGTAGGAGAAGATATTATCTTTCTCAGGCTGGGTATTGTGGCTCAGTGGTAGAGCACTGGCTTATTGAATGTAAAACCTAGTACCCCAAATGCCAAATTCCTGGTTTCCAGGGTGTCATAAGGCTATCTCCAGTGCTGAGCAAGTTTTTACATGGATTTGAAGCACAGAATTTTGGTAATCCTGTAGACATTACTTATAAGGCTTCACTGTTTTATTTCTTAAGAAAATAAAGTGTCTAGCTCAAGTGTTTTTGTTTTGTTCTTATTTGTTTCTCCAAGCACAAGGTCTTGATCCAATCACACTTTGTTTCAAGGGGAACCACCCAAGCTGGCTCTCAGATAGTCTTCCCCAGCCCTGGGTTTGGCCTTCACTTCTAGACCATGTCCAAAGCCTGCATTTCACAACCAATCTGCCTACAGGGTCTCTCTGGAAAGCAAGCAGGAGCTTAGTCTTTAGACAGAATTGAGGAATTCTGTCTTTAGTTCTTTGAGAAGAGCAAGGTTGCTTCTGACTGTCCTTGGAAAATTTGGTCTTGTGAGACAACAGCTCTGCACCCTGTGTCCCTTTTGAACACACTTTCTTCCCTCATTGCTATTCCTTAAACCACTGAAAGATGTTTTAGCCTTTGCCGTGGTAATACTGTCAAATACAACTAACTCTCGCCGTTTGTGCCAAAATCACATTCTGAGCCTTGTGTGTATCTTTTGGTTTTATGCATTATACAAAGATCTCAAGCAGGACAGTGAGTAGAACTTGCAGTGCGGGGAGACTAGCTTTCTGTTGAGAACGGGCCCAAGATTAACAGCCTCTGTCACACCTGTGTTTCGAGGAGAGCGAGCCTGTTAGAAGGATGTTGACCCTGCTGATGGAATGCAAATTGGCACACATGAGTTGAGAAGGATTTTCTTCATTGTTACTTATACAAGTAATACATGAACACTTTGACACTGCAGAATATTGAAAGGCTACTGATAAAATTAAATTCTGTTAAACTTTTCTAGGGCAAAACACTAGGGCAAATCACAGGTTTTTGTTTTGTTTTATGACTCAATATCATGTAACCCAGGCTGGTCTGGTACTGCTGAGGATGCCTTGAACTCCAGCCTCCACCTAACAAGTGTTGCCATTATAGGCATATGCCCCATGCCCAACTCCACATGTATTATTTACTTATATTACATTCTATTTTCTTATTATCACTTAAATCTTATATAATTATATATATTTACTTACAAATACATATGAAAATATTTTTGATTTTTAAAAACATAGTTTATTAACATTATAGGCTATAAAACTTAATTTTTATATTTCAGGTAAAACTACCAAATCTTATAATTCTATTATTAAGAGTATCAAAACTAACAATTGTGTGTAAAACTTTTTAAATTAATATTAAGTTTAATTCATAAGCATAGTGATCTAGATTTGTTTGTGTTAAATTGTGTTCATGAAACCAATATTTCCTTTTTAAATTCTACATTTAGCAAACAATATTTTCCTGAGTAATTTAGTAACTCATGTATTAAATAAATTACATTTATTAAACAGATGATTATTAAATTCTTTGATGTTTATAGAGCAACATATTAATTTAAAATCACTGACCTCTGCTGTGGAATAATCCTCTTGTGTACTATAAAGATTTGTCACTTGAATTGGTTTAATAAAATGATTATTGGTCAGTAGCCAGGCAGGAAGTATAGGTGGGGCAACCAAACTAAGGATGATGAGAAGGAGAAGGGCAGAGTCAAGAGTTGCCACCAGACTCATTAGCATGGGTACTGCCACATGGCAGAGTGTGAATAAGGAATATGAGTTAACTTAAAATGTAAGTGCTAATTAGTAATAAGCCTGAGCTATTGGCTGAGCATTTATAATTAATATAAGCCTCAGAGTATTCATTTGGGAACTGGCAGGCAGGAGAGAACTTTTCATTTACAAACCTCAATAAAATACATAATAATACATTTAAAATTAAAACCAAAAGACTGTCATTCAAATAAGGTACCATTCTACTGGACAAATCATACTGATTACTAGAATAGAATAGATGTCCAGTATTAAAAAATATTTATTTTTATTATTTTTAAAGTATGAGTCTGTGTATAGTTTGTGTATATGAATGCAAGTACCTTTGGAGTTCAGCAAAAGGGTGTCAGATCTCCTGGAGCTAGAGTTACAGTCAGCTGTGAGCTGCCTGGTATGGGTGTTGGGGACAGAACCCAGAGCTTTGCAAGAGCAATGTGCTCTCTTAATCACTGAGCCATCTCTCCAGACCCAGATATCCAAATTTTAAACATAAAATTGTTGATAATACAATTTATTTATTGATATTTGCACACTTATTTCAGGTATTCAATGACAAATGAAAAATAAGGTCATCACATAATTTTTTAGGTTATTTTGCATTACTTAGGAAATGCTTGAGTCAGAGAAATGCTTGACTTTTTTCTCCCAACTAAACTTTTTGATTTTTTAAAGTAAATGTATTATTATTATTATTATTATTATTATTATTATTATGTGTATATGTATGTATGACATGTGTGACTATAGGTGCTTGCAAGCTAGTGTGAACATATGGAGATTAGAAGACCGTTTTCTCATATGTGGACCCTAGCTTCTGATTCTTATATATGTGCATTTATGTGGGAGAGAGTGTGTGTAGAGGCCAGAAAACCAGAAAGGAGCCATGCAGGGAGGGGAAGGAGGTTTGTGGCGGGGTGTGGGGTAGTTAACAGGACACATGTGATATGAAAGTTGAAGTGGCAATACTGGTGGGTAGAAAATTTTTACTGAGGATGGGAGTGGGGAGATGGGGAGAGGAGTGGCTTGGAGAAGGGTCAGCCAAGACTAAGGAAGTCTGAGAAAGCTGTAAGTAAACCTGCTATTTTTTGTAAGCTAATTTAAAAATGCTTGTTATAAGAGTTTGTATGGAAGCACTGAGTATAGAAGAATACAACACTCCTAGAAGCTGTCGATTATTAAATGATAACACCGGCACTAAGGGTAGGCTACCTCCTTATGCATTGTTATCAGAGATTCTCTTCAGGTCCCTACAACAATGAAGAATACTGGTTGCTGATTAGACCTAGGTTGTTTGACTTTAATTCTAAAGACATCACAGGCTTTGATTGTAGAACATAGAGATAAGAAGTTGGAACTGAACTGGCAGGTTCCTCCATGCTACACAGGCTGGGTGGGTAATCATCAATAACAGTACACAGCTGTAGATCCTGTATTCCACAGTACTCATCTGCCAGAAAAGATATACCCACTTGCTGCAGAATAATCCTTTTGTACACTGTGAAGACTTGTCACATATTGGTTTAATAAAGAAGTTGACTGACCAATAGTTGAACAGGATAAGGTTAGATGGGAGAGCCAAACTGAGAATGCTGGGAGAAAGAAGGGCAGGCTAGGGAGTCTCAAGCAGATGCAGAGGGAAGCAAAATGGGCATACTGTACTGAGAAAAGGTACCAAGCCATGTGGCAAATCATAGATAAGAAATATGGGTTAATTTAAAATGTAAGAGTTAGCTAGTAACAAGCCTGAGCTATTGGCTGAGCATTTGCAATTAATATAAGCCTCTGTTTGGGACTTGGGACTGGTGGCTGGGAAAGAAAAGTCCGCCCATACCCAGTGGTGCAACAGTGGCATGCTGTGGGATGGTCTTTCTGCATGCTGTGATATGTGTTGCTACTATTGGTTAATAAAGAAGTTGTTTTGGCCTATGACAAGACAGGATAATAGCCAGGTGGGAAATCCAAGAGAGATACAGGTAGAAGAGGGTGGAGTCAGTGCAGACGTCAGCCCACTGCCCAAGGAGCAACATGTCAGCAGACCAGTAATGCCACAGCCACAAGGCAAAACATAGGTTAATAGAAATGGGTTAATTTAAGATAAAAAGAGCTAGTTAGCAGTAAGTCTAAGCCAAACAGTTTGTAATTAATATAAAGCCTCTGTGTGTTTACTTGGGACCGTGTGGCTGCGGGACACAGGAAAACTCCCGGCTACAGTGGTATGACGTTACAGGGATAACTGGTGGTTTAAATGAGAAATTTCCCTCTGTAGCCCCATGTATTTGTTCCTTTGTGGGTGATGCTGTTTGAGGAGGGATATAGAAACTTCAGGAGGGACAGACTTGATGGAAGAGGCATGTCACAATGGAAAGACTTTGATAGTTGCATGGTCTAACTTCCAGTTTGCTCTTTGCTTCCTTGTATGATTGAGATGTGACTTCTTAGCTTCCTACACCTGCTACCATGGCTTTACCACCATTAGGGACATTCAGCCATCCAGAATCATAAGACAAGACAAACTCTTCCTTTGGTTGTCTTTGGACATGGTATTTTACCTCAATGACAGAAGAACAGTTAGTATAGTAGCCAACTGCCTTCTGATCTGATTTGAGGCCTACTCAATAGGAAGGAGTGTGTACTGTAAAGTTGGTCAAAAGGCTATCTTGGGAGGTCATAGGCACTAGGGGTAGCTAGTATTATTGTTAAATAGGCAAGTTGTGGCCCTCAAGGATGGTTGTAGTTTCAAGGATGGAGCCTTTAGCTCATGTGGTTGCTGTCCGACTTTTGCAAAGCACATACTTACATCTCTTAGCACACTATATCAATGAAACACAATAAAACCAACAGTCCTTTTCCAGGCTTGAGTGGCTAGTATCTGCAATCCCAGCCTCCCTGAGACTGAGGCAGGAGGTTTGCTGTAAGTTCAAAACTAGCCTGAGGACAGAGTGAGACCCTGTCTTGAAACAGAACAGCTAAAACAATTCTCTTAATCTTCATTAGTGTCCTAGACGACAAAGCTTCCAATGGATTCTTGACACCTTTCCCTGCCTGTTCAGCTCCCAGTACTTTGGTTTCTCTGCTGTTGCCAACATTTTCGATCCTCTAAATATACCATTCCTCCATTTTCTTGCCCTGTTCTTCCCTGAGTATTATGAAACTTGCTTGTTCCTCTTATTAAGCTCTCCATTCAGAAAGATCTGCCTATCAGAAAGGGAATCCCTAACCACCTGTGCAAAGACACAAAAAACACTTTCATGTTCATTGTCCTCTCCCACCCCTCTATATGCTACTTTTTGTCCCAAACACCTGTTGCCTTGTATTTTCTTTTTGCATTGGTTCCATTTGTAAATTGCAGTGTCTACGATGTAGAAACCTTGCACATTTTAGCACAGTAGATGTTAAAGAGCATTTAAATCATGTAAGAGAGACTTAAGGAACGTTTTAAGTGAGCAGTGTGCTGGAGAAAAGGCAGACATGACCTGGCAGCCAGCCTCCTTGGCACACCGTGTTCCTCAGTGAGAAGCATGGTACACCATGCTCCTGAAGTCAGAACACTGAATGCTGAGGTAGCCTGAGTAGCCAGTAGCTGGCCTGTGGTTGAGTCTGCACTCTCCATGTCTCTAATGTGCTTGTTTGCATAGAGACCATGGTGGTGTGAGCGCTCACTGTCCAATCTGAGGTAATGTGCTAACCAACCACAGTCATAGGCTTCCACTACGTAAGTGGTAGCTTATGTGCAATAAAGCAGGCACTGTTCCCTAAAACCATCTCAGGAGTGTATCTCCACACCCTCTACCGACCCATGGGCTTTGCTGCCTTGGTGGGGGACCACCCCGGGAATGCAGGGATTTCCAAAGTCTATTTCCACTTGTTCTATCAACTGTTCCCTGGGTGTTTATTCATTTATAATCAGTGCTCTTTCTCAAGATTCTGGGAACTTCACCTGAGGGTTGGTGTGCACATTTTTATCTGTGATGCTATGTTGTCAACCTATGAAACCTATGAAAGATCATCTATTTCCCCTGTCCTTCTGAGGGTGGAGGGAGTCTAAGAGGGGACTGGCTTTCCAGGAGAGGCAGAATAGGCTCCTGGCTGGGATGTGCTAGTCACTGGGATGGGTGTGTCCCACTTGTCCTGACACTGAGCATTACTCTAAGGCCCCAGTTCTTTCCAATAGAGGCCTCTGCATGCACAACTGCTGTCCACAGAAGCGTGCCATGCGTGCTTCTTGCCACATGCAGAGGGAAGCATGGAACACTTGACCTATTTGTTTATTCTCACTGCAAGAATAGCATGGTGGTTCTTATTGCTTTGCCCCAAGGCTGCTCCTACCTAAGAAATATTGATAATTATTTTAATTGTATTGCATCTTTATTTAGACAAATAGAAATTTACTTCAGCTATCTTTCATCCATGAACATGAAACAGTGACCTTTTCCTAAAATAAAGGTTTTTTTGGTAGTAAGTTAAGATTCTCAAGAAATCACAAAATAGCACCACAGAGAATTCCGATGTGCTGTCTGTGAAAACCATGGTGGTCCAACACTATAAACCTAGGTATGGAATCTTACAGATGCTTCCAGTGTTTATGTATACTCTTTTGGTTTTAAAACGGCCTTATTGAGATAGGATTCATGTAGCATACGACTATAATATACAATTCATATGCCATAAAATTGATGCATTAAAAAGTACAATTCAATTAATTTTAGTGCATTCACAGAGTGGTTTGTTAATAGAATTCGAAACCATTTTAATGCTTCCCCCCAAAAAAATACTACTCACCTGTGATAACTCTTTTTTCTGCCCTGCCAACCCTCTGCAAACACAATTTCATTTTTGCCTCTATGGATTTTCCTATCTTTTTAACCATGGCAAAGCACACACAAGTACTTCATTCCTTTCATTGACAAGTAACATTTTGTTGTATCTTATACATTCTACAGTACATCATCAGGTGGGCATGTAGGTGACTGTGTTGTTCCTACTTCTTATCTATTTTGAATAATCCCAGGTAAACTTCTATGGAGGGACATTATAAAATGTCTCATGGTTCAAGTTAGATTTAATTTACTGTTACCGTGACAGGGACACAGGGCTGTCTCGCCCCACAAATAAAGCATCCATCTGCCCCTTAATAGTCATTTACATTTCCACAGACTAACTCCACCAGCCACTGAGCCATTCCCTGTCAATTCAGTTTGTCACTCTGAAATGCTTAACATATGGAATTAAACAGCACCCAACCCCTTTGAGAAGAACTTTCATTCTCTATGAGAGTCTTGAGATCCATCTAAGATGACATCTATATCTGAAATTTGCCTCTATTTATTATTGAGAAGCACTCCGCAGTATGGACATATCTGTGTTTATTCACACAAAGAAGGGCACTGGGATGGGTGCCAGTTTTTAATGGTGACAAAGAGAGCTACTGGGAACAGTCCTTTATTGGTCCCTGTATAACTGTTTTCAGTTCAGTGACATGAACCTTGGGAAGAACTCTGTAATTATTTGTTAAATGTTTGGTTCTTCCAAAACCGACAAAGCTGTTCGCCATAGCTTTTCGGGTTTAAGATCAGATTTCTTCCTGTCCTCTCCAGTGCTTGGTTCTCTGGGCAATTCTGAACTATTCTAAAGGGAGTATTGCCCTAGTTCGTTCTTTCATGACTTCCTTGTTGTTTATTAGTTTCTTGATACAGGATGATATCACGTAGCCATGGCTAGTCTGGTGCTCACTGTGGAGCTCAGGCTGATTTCAACTCTCAGCAATCCCTCTGCCTCAGCCTCCCAAGGTTGGGACTCCAGGCAAGCACCACAATGCCTACCTCTTATTTACACACTGGATGACTAATTGTTTAGTTTTTCATTATCATCATGATAAATAAGACTATACAAATTTGCTAGTCTAGTAAAGGTCTCCTGGTGTTAACGACTGTCGGTAGCCTGTCCTTTCTGGGAGGTCCCTGTGGGAGGGAACCTACTTACTCTCCCTTCTCAGCTTTTTCAGCCACTCCCTGCCTTGTGCCCACTCACAAAACCTATAAGGTTGATCTCTCTGACTATTCTGTTTCATAGACTCCTGACTGCCGCCAGGCACACTTGTCACCTTCTAAGAATTAATTTAGTGAAACTTGACCTCCCTATGGACAATCCAGGAACTCTCCTCATGTTAAAGTCCTTAATATCAGTCATACCGAGTCACTTTTGCCAGTAAGAAAGCACATTCACAGCCTTCAGAGATTTGTATGTGGACAATTGTTCTACTCACCATGCAGACACTGTTGAATACTCTGTTAGGGTTCTTAAGAGGAAAACAACTGATAGAATGTGTGTGTGTGTGTGTGTGTGTGTGTGTGTGTGTGTGTGTGTGTATTCATATACATACACATACATACTCAAGTTGTAGGCTGCGGCCCAAGCAATTCATCAATGGCTGTCTCCTGACTGGAAGCAAGGACCCAGTGGTTTTTCAGTTCATGGGACTGGATATCAGCTATTCTAATCAGGTCTAGAGTCCCGGGGAGGTCCTGTAGAGCTGTGTGTCTTTAGCCTATGTTGGAATCCCAAAGAGGTAGGTTCTCACACTAGTGAAGACATGCCCCAGCATTGGGTAGATGAACTTGACAGTGAGGATGAGGGTAAGCAGGTAAAATGCAAAAGCTTCATTCTTTCACTTCCTTTTATGTGAGCTGCCACCAGGTGTGACCTAGACTTAAGGTGAGTGCACACTTCAAATGATGCAGCTGAGAAAATCCTTCACAAGCATTCCCAGTTGCTTAGATTTTAGCCGATTCCAGATGGAGTCAAGTTGACAGCCAAGATTAGCCATCACAAGTACCTTTCTGTGTACTCATGTACCAGCCACATCCAACTTTGGTAAAGTTTCTCTTCAAATCTTTTATGTGTTAGAAATTGGCTTATTTGGTTGCTCATGAGTTTAGCAAGTCACTCATTTTGGATATGTGAGTAATGGGTTTTCTCTGTTTTATTAGCTGTATGATTAACAAACATTCATTCCTAGTCTTGTTTGCTTTAATGACAGGGTGTCCTGAAGAGCAAATATCTTCAATTTAAAATAACTATCATTCACTGGCTGTTCCCTTTGAGAATTTATGTCTTTGTTGTCTCGTCTAAGCACTGTTTACCCTAGATCATTGATTTTCTCTTACATTTTCTTCTAAAAGCATAGTTACATTTTTCACTCAAATCTATAATCTATTTGTACAGGATAACACTAGTGTTTTCAGGCTTTCATGTTATCAGGGCTTTCTGAGAAGAATTTACCCCAATTTGGCCTAAGCCTAAGCCTTTTGTTATAGTAAATTCCTTCTATTTATTGCTCTAGTTGCACCACGCAGATTTGAATGACTGCTCTACACTTTGCTTAGTCTCTGTCAGGAGATAATTTTAGCGAATTATAGTAAAAATATCACTCTTAGGATTTTGACATTGATAAAAATTTAATTTTATTAATTTCCCCATTTATGTGTTTGCTGGTGTGCATATATGTACTAAATAATGTTGCTGCTTTGGAGGTTTCCATATCTTCTAGCACAGTCAACACACTAATGAGCTTCAACAAAGTCACAGATCCGTCGTGCTGCCAAGCATAACCACACCCACCTTCCTTTTAGTCTCTGTGACCCTAACCCTAAGAATTCTAAAATATTGTCTTTTCAAAACTGTTATGAGTCAAACAACATGCTATACAGTTGAGGAGATTGCTTCTCTGTTCATTGATGTTTAGCATAACTCTTTGAGAACACCTACAAGTTACGGCACCTGTCTGTAGTTTGCAGGTCTGTTCTTCTTGCTGTTGCCTGTGATCAGTCTGCAGGTACCTACACACACACACACACACACACACACACACACACACACACACACACACACATGGGGGGGGAGAGGCAGAGACAGACAGACAAAGACAGAGAGAAGGAGATGCATATGCATACCGAAAAGATTTTAATTTTTTTTTTTTTTTTTGGTTTTTCGAGACAGGGTTTCTCTGTGTAGCTTTGCGCCTTTCCTGGGACTCACTTGGTAGCCCAGGCTGGCCTCAAACTCACAGAGATCCGCCTGGTTCTGCCTCCCGAGTGCTGGGATTAAAGGCGTGCGCCACCACCGCCTGGCTAGATTTTAATTTTTTTAAAGAAAGAAACTGAAAACTATTTCCTGAAGTACTGTTACCACATTATATTCTTACCAAAGATGTATGAGACTATAGTTTTTCTTCGTCATCAGCCATATTTGATATTATTACTGCATTTTAGAAAAATTTATCCATTCTGAAAATTAAGCAATTACATCCCGTTGTGGTTTTCCTGATAGTCACATACTAAATTTCTATTTTGCTCAGTTTATTTTGAAAAGGTTTCCTTGAGACCACCTCCATTTGGAAGTAGATTGCTTAATTCACAAGTGTTAGAAGATTTCTTTCTGATGTTTGATTCTACTGTGACCAAAGAACATGATTCTTAGGATCCCAATCACTTTGAATTTACTAAACTTTACTATCTACCTCATGGTATGATCTCTGGTGGATTTTTCTATGCACTATTTTAAATGTACTTTTATTAGTTCTTTGAAAATTATGTACAATGTATTTTGACCACATTCACACCCCACTCCTCCCACTAACTCCTCCCACTAACTCCTCCCACTAACTCCTCCCACTAACCCCTCCCACTAACTCCTTCCACTAACTCCTCCCACTAACTCCTCCCAGACATGCCTCTCACATCTTCACCCTCTCAATTCCTGTCTTGTTTTTTTAATAACCCACAAATCCAATTTGCTTTACCTACGTACTCACACGTGTTGCCATTCACTGTAACATGGTCAGCCTATGAGAGGACACACCCTTTTTTTTTGTTTGTTTTAATGAAAAATTTTTGTAAACAGTTTATTCTGATTATGGTTTCCCCTCCTCAAACTCTTTTAAGATCCTCCCCGCTTCCCCTCCCATCTGCCAATAAACCTTTTGCATCTCTCCTTAGAAAACAATCAGACATCTGAAGAATAATAATAAAATAAGATAAAATAACAAAAAAATAAACAAATCAGAATAGAACAACATTAACAAACAGACAAAAGAAAAAGAGCCAAAGGAAAAAGCACGAGAAACACATATAGAGACACACCTGTTCGCACATACAAGAATTCAATAAGAACCCGAAGCCAAAAGCCAAGGTTTAAAAAAAAAAAACAAAAAACAAAAAGCAAAAAAACCTGCCTGGTGGTGGTGGCACATGCCTTTTAATCCCAGCACTCAGGAGGCAGAGGCAGGAGGATATCTGTGAGTTTGAGGCCAGCCTGGGCTACAGAGTGAGTTCCAGGAAAGGCGCCAAAGCTACATAAAGAAACCCTGTCTCAAAAAACAAACAAACAAACAAACAAACAAAAACAAAAACAAAACCTGAAGAAACATGAAACAAAGACTTTACAAGAATGCTTTTCTGATAATGACTGAGCAAGGCACTGATTTATGAATATAACAGAATGCTATTAGGAGTCATATTATTGCTACTTTTTTTTTTTGTTTGTTTTGTTTTGTTTTTAGACCAGTAGTATTTGATTTTTCCCCTAGGTTTGTGGCCTATCTGGTCTCAGGTTCTCGGCTACCCAAGCAGTGTCAGGGATGGGCTCCATTTCATGGAGTGGTCCTTAAACCAAATCACAGTTTGGTTGGTTACTTCATAAGTTTTTTTCCACTAACACATCTTGTAGGCAGGTCATCATTATAGATCAAAGAATTTATAGCTAGTTTAGTGTTTACTTTTTTCCTTTGATAGTGTGCAGAGTAAAACTTCTAGTACCATGAACACTATTCACTAGGGTAAAGTCTCTGGTTAGGTGCTAACTCAACTTCTCTGTCAGGTGAGTTATATAGGTACTGTCTTCAGCAATGGGGACTTACCATTAGTTTGGGGAGAGCAGCCAATGCCTGGGTTGTTTGGGGGTGCTTATGGGGCCCCGTTGGCCAACAACTTGATTAGATGAAACCGGTACCCGATACTGGAATCTTCATTTGGTGGCAAGAGATGTCCAGTTGGAGCTCTGTCTTCCCCATTATTTGACAGTTTTATTTAGATCACTTCATACATGTATATATTTCAGGAAGTTTAGGCTGTATTTGTTTTCCATCCCACCCTTCAAATGGCCCTTTGTTTTAGTTATCTCTCCCCTTCTTTCCTCCTTTCCTCCCTCTTCCTTCCTCCTCCCCATGTGTCTCTGTTTCCCTCCTTTCTATTGTCCATCCATAACTATCTATTATATTTCCCTTTCCTAGGGAGATACATCTCTCCCTACTATTCCCTTATTTTAGACCTAACTTCCATGGTTATATGGATTTTAGCTTCCTTATCAAAGACTTAACAGCTAGGATTCACATATAAGTGAATGCATGCCATATTGTCTTTCTGGGTTGGAGTTACCTCACTCAAGACCCTTTTTATTTTTCTCCATCCATTTGCCTGCAAATTTCACAATTTCATTTTTACACAGCTAAATAATATTCCATTGTGCAAATGCACCACATTTTCTTTACCCATTCTTTGGTTGACAGACGTCAAGGTTATTTTCAGTTTCTGACTATTATGGACAAAGCTGCAATAAACATGACTGAACAAGTGTACTTGTGATAGAATGGAGCCTCCTTTGGGTATAGGACCAAGCAAGAGTGGTATAGCTGGATCATGAGGCAGATCTATGCCTGCTTCCTGAGGAACCGCCTCACTGATTTCCATAGTGGTTGTACAAGTTTGCAAACCATCCCCCACCCCCAGGACTGGATTAGTGTTTCCCTTACTCCAGATCCTTCCCAGCATAAGCTGTCACTTGTTTAATTGATCTCGGTCACTCTGAGAGTTGTAAGATAAAAATCTCAAAGTTGTTTGATTTGCATTTCCCTGATGACTAAGGCTGTTGAACATTTCTTTTAAGTGTTTCTCAGCCACTTGTATTTCTTTTTTTTGAGAATTCTCTATTTAGATCTGTATCCCATTTTGTATGTGTGTTGTTTGTTTTGATGCCCAGATTTTTTAGTTATTTGTATATATTAGATATTAGCCCTCTATCACATGTGTAGTTGGTTATATATATATATATATATATATATTTTCCCATTCTGTATGCTGCCACTTTGCCACTTTGTCTGAATGATGATGTCCTTTGCTTTGCAAAGGCTTTTCATTTTTATGAGACCCCATCTATTAATTGTAGATCTTAGTGACTATGGTAATGGTGTTCTATTCAAAAAGTCTTTTTGCTTTCTGTTCAAAAAGTCATTTCTTGTGTCAATGAATTCAAGACTATCCCCTACTTTCTCTTCTATCACATTCAATGTATCTGATCTTATGTTGAGCCCTGTTGGGTTTTGTGCAGGTTGATAAGTATGGATCTATTTGGATTCTTCTACATGCTGCTGTCCAGTTTGACCAGCACCATTTGTTGAAGATGCTTTCTTTTTTCCAGTGAGTATTTCTGGCTTCTTTAGAAAATATCTGGTGACATGGGTGTATGATTTACGTCTAGGTCTTCAATTCAATTCCATTTATTAATGTGTCTTTTTTTTGGTGCCAATACCATGCTGTTTTTATTGTTATAGTTCTGTAGTACAATTTGAAATTGGGAATGGTGATACCTCCAGCAGTTCCTTTATTATTCAGGATTGTTTTAGCTACCCTGGAATTTTTGTGTTTACAATATGAAGCTAAAAATTGTCCTTCAATTTCTGTAAAGAATTGTGTTGGGCTGGGCGTTGGTGGCGCATGCCTTTAATCCCAGCACTCAGGAGGCAGAGGCAGGCAGATCTCTGTGAGTTCAAGGCCAACCTGGTCTACAAAGCGAGTTCCAGGAAAGGTGCAAAGCTACACAGAGAAAGTCTGTCTCAAAAAACCAAAAAAAAAAAAAAAAAAAAAAAAAAAAAGAATTGTGTTGGAATTTTGATAGAAGTTGCATTAAATCTGTAGATTGCTTTTGGTAAGGGCCATTATTACTCTATTAATGAATTATTGCCACAGACTGGCCCATTGGGGGTACCATGACAGTAGGAGAACCAGGGCTTGGGTAGTCAGGAAGGCAAGGATTCAGCGAATGGCAGACCGACAACACACTCAGAAGTGGTTTGAATCTGTTGCAATTTTACTTCTGTAAATCAGTAGTTTATATACAGAAAAGAAAACTATCAAGTCATACAAGGAACAACAAGAGCTTGGCAATAATTCAATTACATCGTCTTTAAAAAACAGCAAGCACACAATTATTAATCGGTGCTAGACATATCCCTTCACCCACAAGAACTTTATGACCCAAAGAGCAGTCTGTGTTTTTTAAACTTAGTACAGTTCCTAGACTTGTGTAGGCTTCTTTGTGGTCACGGCTGTGTCCTTCATCTTTATCTCAGCCACTTGCTAGTTTATTATGCATTTTTACTTTTCTGGTTCTCATGGCCCACTTAGCCAATTTGGATGCTGCAGACCCTCTTTAAGTTTTTCTTTTTTTTTTTTATCATATATCTCTTTTAATATAAAACCTTTTTATCTGTTGGAATATGGACTCTTGTACTTTTACTCCTGTAAGGGGAAGGGGTTCTGCTGTAGTCCTTAAGTTTCCCATGCTGAACTTCCTCATCAGAGGGGCTCACCATCTGCCTCCTATGAGATAACGTTTTCTACCATAAATTATTTTAGTTGGGATTCCTAAAGGATTCCTAGTGGGTGAGTGTTCATTCCCTAGAAGTGCCTGAACCTTTATACTTTCTTATCTAGTGGCTTGGGGTCTTTAAGAAATAGCTCATTCTGCTATATCTGATTAAGATCCATGTCCATCTTCCCCTTTCCTCCATAGTTCATAACCCAAGCATTCATTAATTTTGGCTGTGCTTCATAGATTAATTAGAAAATTATCAGAAAAGCAGTTATACAGAACCCATAGCCCAGGGAGCTCATGATCTGTGAAGTACGTCTTCTTCAAGAAGGAAGCATAACACGGACACTCTGCCAGGGACCTCCAGGGAGCTTAGTCCCATGGGACACGTATCTCCTGTCCGCTATTATTGACATAATTGTTCATGTCACACAGACGACACTGGAGTTGGTGTGGCAAATTATTAATAATAATTATTACTATATTAATACCACTGATCCACGAACATGGGAGATCTTTCAGTTTCTTCCTTTAGTGTCTTAAATCTTTTGTCATACAAGTTTCTCACTTGCATTCTTAGAGATACCTCAAGATTTTTTATTTTTGAGGTTGTTGTGAAAGTCGTTATTCACTGATTTCTTTTCATTACATTTGTCATCTGTATATGGAAGGGCTATTGATTTCTGTGTATTCACTTTGTACCCTGCTACTTTGATGAAAAAATGTTTAATGGCTTTAGGAATTACCTAGTGAAATTTTTTGGGTCACTTCTGTATATAATGATATCATCTGCAAATAAAGATACTTTGATTTCTTCCCTTCCAATTTGTATCCCCTTGATTTCCATAAGTTGCCTTATTGCCCTAGCTAAGATGTCTAGTACTACGCTGAATAAGTATGGAGATAGTGGACAACCTTGACTCATCCTGATTTTAGTGGAAATGCTTTTAGTGTGTCTCCATTTAGGCTGATGTGAACTATGGGCTTTCTGTAAACTGCCTTCATTGTGTTGAGATATGTCCCTTGATTCCTAGTCTCTCTCTAGATCTTTTTTCATGAAGAAATATTGGATTTTGTCAAAGGCCTCTTCTTCATCTAATGGGATGATCATGTGTTGTTGTTGTTGTTTTAGTCTCTTTATATGGTGGATTACATTTATGGGTCTACATATGTTGTACCATCCCTGCATCCCTAGGATGAAGCCTATTTGATCATGGTGGATGATCTTTTAGATTTGTTTTTGGATTTAGTTTGCAAGTATTTTATTGAGAATTTTTCATCCATATTCATAAAGAAAATTGGTCTGTAATTCTCTTCTTTGTTGGGTCTTTGTGTGGTTTAGGCAGCAGAGTGACTGTGGCTTCATAAAATGAATTGGGCAATGTTCCTCTGTTTCTATTTTGTGGAATGTGAACAGTATTGGCATTAATTCTTCTTTGAAAGTCTGGTAGAATTCTGCTCTAAAAGTATCTAGCCCTGGGCTTTTTTTGGTTGAAAGCGTTTTAATTATGGATTCTATTTCACCAGGGTTTATAGGTCTATTTAAATTGCTTATCTGGGCTTTATTTAACTTTGGTAAATGGTATATATTAAGAAAATTATTCCTTTCTGTTAGATTTCCCAGTTTGTTGGAGTACAGGTAAAGTATGTTCGTATGATTTCCTGGATTTCAACTCTTTGTTCATTGATTCTTTGTATTGTTTTTGTTGTTTCTATTTTATTAATTTCAGCCCTGAGTTTGATTGTTCCTTGCCATCTACTCTTTCAGAGTGTGATTTCTTTTTCTTTTTCTTTTAGAACTTTCAGGTGTGCTCTTATAAATGGCTAATATGAGCTCTCTCTAATTTTTTTTTAATGTAGTCATTTAGTGCTGTGAACTTGGCCGTTGGAACCACCTTCATCTTGTCCTCTAAGTTTGGGTATGCTGTGCAATCATTTTCATTCACTCCTAGAAAGTCTTTAATTTCTGTCTTGACTCATTTTTCATTTTTAGCCTATTCTTCTTTCATACAATACACCCCAACTGCAGTTTTCTCCCCCTCCACTCCTCCCAGTCCCCTCCAACACTTCCATTCTCCCCCAGATTCTCTCCTCCTTCGTTTCCCTTCAGAAAAGACCAGGCCTCACAGGGATATCAACTGAATGTGGCATGAAAAGTCACAATAACACTCAACACAAATTCTCATATCAAGGCTCACATGGCAACTGCATAGAAGGAAAAGGGTCCCACGAGCCGTAAAAAGAGTCAGAGACACCCCTCACTTTTAGGAATCGCACAAGAACATGATTGCTGCCTGTTAGGGAACCAGTCTCCAATGCAGCTCAGGGTTTGAGAGGAAATCCACAGTGATGGAGAAGCTAAAACTTTTTCTATCTGAGGGGATAAGGAAAAAGACACTCACACACTCTCTTGATCATTTCCTTCTTTATTCATCAGCCTCCTCTGCTGGACTACCTGGCTGGATTTCCTGGGTTCTCCCACAGCCGTACAAAAGCATATTTATCAATTGTTACATAAAGTGTTTCCTCATTCCAAGGTCCCTAACCTTAATCACATGCCTCCATGACTCTGGTTTTCATTAAGCATTTTGTGCAATACACAAATAATACAAGAGCCCTAGGTATGCCTGAGGTGACTTGTGGCCAAGGTCACGGGATGACCGCAAGGCCCCCTCAGCTAAACAATTGTTGTTCTCCCCAAGGATTAGTCAGGGTCCAAGTGCTTCTAAGAAATGTCTGTTTATTCTAATCTCCATCCCATACAGCGATTTTGCTGAATTCTTACAGAGTACAGGTAACATGTTTTTCATCTCCCTTATATGATCAAAAGTGAAGTCATCCCAATATCCAATATCCATTTACATCTAAGTAACTTATTGCAGATCAACAGAGCATAAGCAGACAGAAAGTGTTTTTCACAGATAACTCCTTTGCTGGCAGGGCATGCACAGGGCTACCAAGAAAGAATCAATCATTCTACTGTCTGTCTTGAAAGTAATCTTACAAGCAATCCTAAAGGAATCCCAAACCTAAACGTTTGTACATAAAGGACAATCAGTGGGCTGTGCTTTAGATCCTCAGGGTGTATAGTCATCTATCTCTAGCTTCTTAGATCAGGAGAATTGAGGGCAGGAATGGGTACAAAGACACCGAGACCCTGTGTCGGTATCTTTTAAGCAGTAAGAGAATTAGGGCCAGTCCAGCTTCCAGAGAATTCAATTGTTCTCCTTAATCTTTCACCTGAGCTGCAATCTAAAGCAGCTTCTAAGGTGGAACCCAAAGGTCTTGGCTGAAAAGCCTACTTTTATTTATCAAGGCTCTGTATAAGCTAATGTTATCATTGTCCATTAGAAGGTACAGGTAGGGAGGAGGTCATCTTCACAATAATTAACAGGTAAAATTGCCCAGAAGAATGGGATGTTTCCAAGGAGATAAACACATTACCTTATACGCAGCAGGGAATTTCCCCACACCCAATTCAACCACGCCAGATATCAGAAAAAGATAGCAATAGTAAGCATGCAAGGTCACAGCAGAAGCAAGAGACAGACATTCTGGGGTCTGTGGTCTCAGGGGCCTTGCCTTCCCAAGAATCATCCAGCAGGAGGTTGCCTCCCGGTGGGCCGACACCCTGAACCTCAATCACCACCTGCTGCCCCCACCCCCCCCAACGTGGCTACCAGCAGAACACCAAGCTACACAACCATAACATATATTCAGAGGACCTAACACAGACCCATAAAGGACCTGTGATTGCCACTTCTGTTTCTGTGAGCTCCTAAGAGCCTTGATTAGTTGATTCTGTGATCCCTGTTCTCCTGGTGTCCTTGAGCTTTCTGTCTCCTACAGTCCTTCCTCTCTCTATTTCATGGGGTTCCCTGAGCTCTGCCCAATGTTTGGCTGTGGGTCTCTGCATCTGCTCCCGTCATTTACTGGATGAAGCCTCTCTTATTATGATTGGGCTAGGCACTGATCTATGAGTATTGCAGACTATCATTAGGAATTATTTCATTGATTTTATTTATTTTTTCCTTTTTGGCCAATCATGTTTCATTCTATCCTAGGTCTCTGGGTTATCCAGTCTCTGATTCTTGGCCATCCAGGCAATATCAGTCATGAGCTGCCTTTTATGGTGTGAACCTCGAGTTAGACCAGTCATTGGTTGATACTGCCACAAGTTCTGCCCACCACTATTACCCCAGCACATCTTGTAGGAAGGACAAATTGTAGGTCAAAGGTTTTGTGGCTGGGTTGGTGTCCCAGTCCCTCCACTGGAAGCCTTGCCTAGTTATAGAAGATGGCCAGTTCAGGCTTTGTATCCCCCATTACTATGAGTCCTCATTAGGGCAACACTTGTAGATTCCAGTGAGTTTCCACTGCACTAGATTTCCACATGACCCCCAGATGTCCCCTAATTGCAGTAGTCTCCCCCTGTACTTTCTACCTCAGTCTCTCTCTCCTCTGCCTGATCCCTTCCGTCCTCATCTCCACCCGCCCCCAGGACACCCACAAAATCTATTCTATTTCCGCTTCCCAGGGAGATCCATATGCACCCCCTTGAGCCCTCCTTGTTACTTAACCCACTGGATCTGTGGGTTGTAGCATGATAAGCCTTTACTTAACAGCTAATATCTGTTTATAAGTGAGTATATATCATGTTTGTCTTTCTGGGTCTGGGTTACCTCATTCAAGGATGACTCTAGTTCCATTCATTTTCTTTCAAATTTCATGATATTTTTAACAGCTAAATACTACTTCACTGGGTAAATGTACCACATTTTCTTTATCCATTCTTTGATTGAGGGACATCTAGGTTGTTTCCAGTTTCTGGGTATTATGAATAAAGCTTCTATGAACATAATTGAGCAAGTGTTCTTTGGGTATATACCTAAGAAAGAAATAGCTGGGTCTTGAGGTAGATTGATTCCCAATTGTCTGATATTGATTCCCATAGTTACTATATAAGATTGTACTCCCACTAGAATAGAGAAATGTTCCCTTTGCTCCACATTCTTGCCAGCATGAGCTTCCAATTGTGTTTTTGATCTTAGCCATTCTGACAGGTGTATGATGGAATCTCAGAGTCATTTTGATTTACATTTTCCTGATGGCTAAGTATGTTGAACGTCTCTTTAAGTGTTTCTGAGCCATTTGAGATTTCTTTATTGAGAATTCTCTGCTTAGATCTATACCCCACTTTTTAAATTGGTTATTTGGTTTGTTGCTGTCTAGGATCTTGAATTCTTTATATATTTTGGATATTAGCCTCTGCCGAATGCAGAGTTGGTGAAAATCATTTTTCCATTCTGTAGGCTGCCATTTTGTCCTATTGATGGTGTCCTTTGCCTTACAGAAATTTTCAGTTTCATGAGGTCCCATTTATTAATTGTTGATCTTGTGCTTTTGCTACTGTTGTTCTGCTCAGAAAATCATTATATCATCTTCAAATAATGACACTTTGGCTTCTTCCTTTCCAATTTGTATTCCCTTGTTCTTCTTAGCTGTCTTATTGCTCTAGCTAAAACTTCAAATACTATATTTAATAGACATGGAGAGCATTGACAACATTGTCTTGTTCCTGATTTTAATGGAATAGCTTTGAGTTTCTTGTAGGATTAATTGCTAAATGATCTTATTAATGAAAGACCCAGAGCTAGACATTGGGGTTAAAACCAAGAGAACAGAAAAGCAGAAAGAAGCCCTCCACGTTCTCACCACTTAGAGATCCTCAGCCAAATAGACCTACTTCCTGTATACCCATGCCTATATACCTTTCTGTTCTGCCATCTCATTTTCCCTCTCTGCCAGCTACATCAGTCCCTTTTCCTGCCCAGCTCTATCACTTCCTGTCTGTCTATAAAGACCTCCAGATCTTTATGGTTAGTGCTGGGATTAAAGGTATGTACCACTATGCCTGGCTCTGTCCCCAGTGTGGCCTTGAACTCACAGAGATCCAGGGATCTCTGCCTTCCAAGTGATAAGATTAAAGGTGTATGCCACCACTGCCTGATCCCTATGCTTACTATAGTTGCTGGCTTTTTCCTTTGATCCTCAGATAAACTTTATTGGAGTACACAGATAAAATATTACCACAGTTTCTCTCTGTTTATTTTGATGTTGGCTATAGGCTTGATGTAAATTGTCTTTATTATGTTTAGGTATATCGCTTGCATTCATAATCCCTCCAGGACTTTTATCACGAAGAGGTGTTAGATTTGTCAAAGGCTTTTTCAGCTTCTAATGAAATAATTCTGTGTTTTTTTTCTTTCAGTTTGTTTATATAATGGATTGCATTGTCTGATTTTTGTATGTTGAACCATCCCTGCATCTCTGGGATGAAGCCTACTTGATCATAGAGGATAATATTTTTCATGAATTCTTGGATTCAGTTTTTGAGTATTTTATTGAGCATTTTTGCATCTATGTTTATAAGGAAAATTGGTCTGTAATAATTCTCTTTCTTTGCTGAATCTTTGTGTGGTTTGGGTATCAGGGTGACTGTGGCCTCATAAAATCAATTAGGCAAGGTTTCTTCTGTTTCTATTTTGTAGAATAATTTGAAGAGTATTGGTATTAGCTCTTCTTTGAAAGTCTAGTAGAATTCTCACTAAAACCATCTGGCCTTGGGCTTTTTTTGGCCAGGAGACTTTTAATGACTACCTCTGTTTTCCTAGCGGTTATAGGTCTATTTGAGTTGTTTATCTGATCTTGATTTAACTTTGGTAAGTGCTATCAATCAAGAAAAGTATCCATTTCTTTTAGATTTTCTGATTTGTGGAGTACAGGTTTTTAAAGTATGACCTAATGATTCCTTGGATTTCCTTGATGTCTGTTGTTATGTTCCTCTTTTTGTTTCTGATTTTGCTAATTCAGATATTTTCTCCATCTTAAAGCTGTAGGTGTGTCTGTTTTTCCTTTTATCCTTTCCTTTCTGTCAGCTTCCTCTTCTTCTTCTTCTTCTTCTTCTTCTTCTTCTTCTTCTTCTTCTTCTTCTCCTCCTCCTCCTCCTCCTCCTCCTCCTCCTCCTCCTCCTCCTTCTCCTCCTCCTTCCTTCTTCATCCTCCTCCTCCTCATCATCATCATCTTCCTCCTCCTTCTTCTATGCTGTCTGTGCACACACACATATTGCTATGATTCCCTGATAAACTAGTTTCATCATTATCAGGGTTTTCCCCGATACATTGTTCATTATGCACTCTGCTTCATCTAATACTAACACAGCTTCTCTGATTTTCTTTTGACAAGCAGTTCCCATATTCTTCGGTTTTTTCAGCTTTAACCTGCCAGTCATGTCCAGAAGTGAGGTTGGTAGATCACAAGGAGTTGATTAGGTTGCTATTTTTTTTTAACTTCTATTCTGCCATTCTTTATTTTTTAATTGGTATGTTTGTCCTGTTATACCTGAGGTAATCATTGCTATTTCAGAGGTTTTTTTTCTATTTCATTACTTTCTTTTCTTGTTATCTCCACTTGGTACTTCTGTGTTTTCCCCTCCCTGTTGTACAATACTGTTTTAAGGTGTGTCACATTTGTTTATGTTGCATTTGTTTAACTCTGTGAAGCTGTGTTACTGAGCCTATGTAAAACACCTGATGGTCTAATAAAGAACTGACCAATAGCAAGGCAAGAGAAAGGATAGGTGGGGCTGGCAGGTAGGGAGAATTTATAGGAAGAGAAAACCGAGAGGAAGATGATAAGGATTCACAATGCGCCCCCATGGTTGCGCATGCCCAGCAGACCTAGACACTTCCGCCTAGCCATTTCCGGTCAAAATAACCATTTCTGGGTCAAAACGTCTCGCGTGACCAGGCCCCGTGGCTTTGCGTGGTTGCGTAAAGCATGCAGCACAACCATGTGATCTACACGCATGCGTGGAGTAGCCACATGATCCTGTGTGCGCAGGCGCGGCCCAGCCTTTATAAGCCAGCGCCATATTCCTGGCTCCACTCTTTATTCACTTGTCTTTCCTGCAGGCCTGAGCATATCTGTCTCTCTTTCCTATCTTAATAAAACTCTTGTTAGTGGATTCTGTTGTGTTTCGTGACATTTCCTCGAAGGGTAAGAGTACCGCAAATAACTAACAGAAGAGAAGAAGGAAGGAGTGAGAGAAGGATGGAGTGAAAATAAGATTTACAGAAGTAAGAGAATGGGAAAAGTCTGGAGGCAAAAGGTAGGTGAGATAATCAAGTTAAGGAAAGCTGGCTAGCAACCAGCCAAGCTAAGGCTGGAAATTCATAATTAAGAATAAGCCTCTGTGTGTGATTTATTTGGGAGCTGGGTGGTGCCCCACACACACAAAAAAAGAGCAAAAACAACATTCTTTTAGTGTCCAACATGAGGCTTATTTTCATAAGGCCCGAGAAAGCTTTGGGAAAAAAGGGATATGTAGCTGTGTGGTCGCTACACGAGTGTGTGGGTTCACGCGGGTCCGTGGAATGAAGACACAGAGGCATCTTAAGAATGAATTTAGCCTATCACGGCTGCAGGGGGGTCCAGCCTTGAAGGACTGAAGCACTAACCCTTCACCTAGGGTAGTTTTATTTCTCTCCATTATAGTTTAGCCAGTTAATTTCTGTATGCTCAAAACAACCTGAAAGGGGCTGGCTCCCAACAATACAATGCCAAATGCTAATTCCTTGATTTGTCAGATACCATGATTTTCTAGGTTTCCTGAATCAAATTTTGCAAAGGCCTTTGTATCCTTGGGAAACTCCCAGACAGGATTCACATAGAGGGCAAGAAGGGAAACAAAAAGGTGTCTGCTAAACAAAGATGGATTAGGGCTAGGTGCTACTCTCTGGAGCCAGGCCAGGTGCACCTCAGCAGGAATGCCAAAACAGGGATATCTGTTCTTTAAGAGTTTCAGTTGGACAGTTTCTGCTGGTCAGTGAGCAGTCAGTACATTAAGTAGGAATGAAAAACTAAGAAAAAAAACGCCTGCCACGGTGCATGCATTGGCATTCTAGAGCTCTGGGAAAGTTGAATGCAGTTCTCAGTCACAAATCTCTGACTGGGATGCAAGCTTTAGGCTTGGCTCTCAGAACCCGAGAAGTGGACAGAACCAGTCGAGAGTCTCGGGAGGATCCAGGTGTAGGTTAGTAGTTTAAAGGTTTGCTTACAAGGTCAAAAAAAAAAAAAAAGCTAAAATATATGCAGTAAAGAGGTCCAGATGGGAAAAAAAACCTTTAAACAGCTTCCAGTGTGTTTTACAATGTGCGTAAGCTTAAGAAAGGAAAAGGGCATGGACAGTCATAGAAAGAAATGAATAGTTTAAAATAAAGCCTTTAAAGAGAGAACTAAAGTAAAAAAGAAAGGATAAGCCACATAGAAATGGGAAATACACAGGTAGTCTGGATCCTGTATGTTATTGTATTGATTTTGGAGTTTTTGATGAAAAACAAAGGACAACTGCAGAGAGACCTGGAATTGAAATAGGGACTGTTGAAATAAATCAGCCTATATTCTTTAGGAATGCCTTAACTTTTAAAAAGTCAAAAAATATATTTGCCAAATGGAAATCAAAAATGCTTTGCAGTTTTGTTCCCACAGGAGATGAGAGGCTGTGGATTCTTTCAGGGTTAATATATATCAGGTTTGATCAGGTTTGATCAGGCGGGACCTCCTGAAACTTGACAGGTGATATCTATTAAAGGTTACAGGACTTGGCCATTATCTGAAAATTTCTCTCTGGGACCCAAAAGATATTTCATCCACAGACAGCAGGAAGCAGTTTGGAGAACATGAATGACATCTACATTCCCAGGAGGGGTGTGGGAGGCTTTTGTTTATTTGGTGGGTTATGGATGTTTGTTATCATTTAGGGGAATATATAATATTGATACAAATTTAAAGTTATTTTTGTTACACTGTATATATGTTTCTAGTCTTGTTTAAAGAACTTTTGTATGTTGATACAAATTTAAGGTTATTTTTGTTACAACATATTGTATGTATATTTCTATTTTTGTTTGAGGTATTGTGCTTATGCTGTTCATTTGGAAATGTAGGGTGAAGTTCTAGTTTTTGAAAGCTATTTTATAAACTATATAGGATATTCAGGAAACATAGGTCAGCCTAGCTATAAATTTGATACGTTAGGTATGTTCTCTAGATTAAATAGATATATTTTAGATAGATAGATGGTCTTCAATTCTTTCAAAAACCTATAGGATATGACATTTACAAAGTTTTGTTAATTTAAAAATTTTCGTGACAATGAGGCACATCTGCTCCTGGCAGCACCAATTTATTTCACAGATAATGGGGATTGAAGAAACTCCTTACTGAGTTTGCTTTCATTGTGGCAAGGTTAACCACTGGGCAAAGAAACTGCTTTTACCTTTGACTACTGGCAATGTGCTGTGAAGACTAGATATGCAGGACACACAGGAGAAAGACTGTCGAACTTTGCCAAAATAAAGCAGGATGGTCCTTCAAAATTCCTGCTTTACAGAAGAGTCTGCCAGATATTCTGCAGGAAACAGAGAAGAGTGACTAGTGAACTTTGCCAATACAAGGCAGGACAGTCTTTCAAATTTCTTGCTTCATTGAAAAGTCTGCCAGATACTATAGACCTGTAGGCTGAAAATGGATGCTCCAATGTTACAGAGGAATTTCAGGTGACTGTTCAGGCAGTCAAATGTCTCTGTTGTTAGATAATATTACATCCTTCTGGGTCTTTGATGGAGTTGAAGACTAAATAGTTATAGTTGCAGTTTTTCTTAGTTATGATAGATGTATTTAGTTAGATGTATTATTTTAGCTATGATAGAAAGTAAAGTAGATATACAATTTTGGATTCACTAAGATAGAATAGATAATGGATTATTTTCTCTAAATATGCTGACTATAAGTGGACAGAATATTGTGAATGTAATCCTTACTTGAAAATTGTTATTGTATATAGTCTAATTATGTTTAAGTCAAAACCTTTTCATTTTAATTTAGACAAAAAGGGAGAAATGTTGTAGAATATTATTTTAAGGTGTGTTACTTTTATGTTGCATTTATCTAACTCTGTGAAGCTATGTTACTGTACCTGTCCAAAACGCCTGAAGTTCTAATAAAGAACTCAACAGCCAATAGCAAGGCAGAAGAAAGGATAGGTGGGGCTGGCAGACAGACAGAATATGTAAAAGGGGAAATCTGGGAGGAGGAAGAAGAAGAAAAGAGATAGAGAAGATCAAAGAAGTAGCCAGAGAGGAAGAGGACTCCAGGGGCCAGCCACCCAGCTACACAGCAAGCCATGGAGTTAGAAACAAAGAAAGGTACAGAGGAATAGAAGAGGAAAAGCCCAGAGACAGAAGGTAGGTAGGATAATTTAAAGTTAAGAAAAACTGGCAAACTAAGCCAAGCTAAGGCGGCATTCATAAGTAATAATCAGCCTCTGTGTGTAAATTTATTTGGGAGCTGGGTGGCAGCCCCCCCCCAAAAAAAGAGCAAAATCAAACAACACCTCCCTGTCTTCCTGTGGGATAGTGGAGTGTGTGTGTGTGTGTGTGTGTGTGTGTGTGTGTGTGTGTGTGTACACATTTTCCATGTTTGGTTTTTGCAGTATAGCCCTTGAGAATGTGTTGTGTCTCTTCATTCTGTGTGAGACAAAATAGGATAGTAGCTAACTGAAGTCTACTATTGTTAAAGTTTTTCCTTCTCAGGCGAGTTTTTGTATGGTTGGTTGGTTGGTTTGGCTTGACATATTTTTATTTGTTTGCTTTCTTTTTTTTGAGACAGACTACATAGGATCTCACTATGTAGTCCTTATGGCTAGCCTGGAACTCATTGTGTAGGCTAGGTTGGCCCAGAACTCACAAAAAGATCCACCTGTCTCTACAAGTGCTAGAATTAAAGGAACATTCTACCACACGTAGTCGTTAAATTTCCAGTCCAGGATTTTTCTTTCTTTTTAAATTACAATTCATTTTTATTATTTTAGTTAGATGTATGTGAGGAGGGAGGGGAATGTGTGTGTGTGTGTGTGTGTGTGTGTGTGTGTGTGTGTGTGTGCAAGTGCTCAGCGGTATTGGATTTCCACAGTTACAACAATTGTGGGTACTGGGAACTGAACTCAGTTCCTCTGCAAGAGCGGTTTGTACTCTTAACCACAGAGCCACTTCCCCACTGTTCCTTCCAAGTTAATTTTCTTTTGCTTTATCTTTCAGGATTTTTTAACCTTGTCATAAATTTTGATAGACTATGCTTGAAAAATAATGTAAGTGTTCACAGACAGGGTGGATTTTTACTAACTCTCATGGTGTAGCCCAGGCTGGCCTCAAACGCCTCATCTTCAGCCGGGCGGTGGTGGCGCACGCCTTTAATCCCAGCACTCGGGAGGCAGAGGCAGGCGGATCTCTGTGAGTTCGAGGCCAATAGCAAGGCAGAAGAAAGGATAGGTGGGGCTGGCAGACAGACAGAATATGTAAAAGGGGAAATCTGGGAGGAGGAAGAAGAAGAAAAGAGATAGAGAAGATCAAAGAAGTAGCCAGAGAGGAAGAGGACTCCAGGGGCCAGCCACCCAGCTACACAGCAAGCCATGGAGTAAGAAACAAAGAAAGGTACAGAGGAATAGAAGAGGAAAAGCCCAGAGACAGAAGGTAGATAGGATAATTTAAAGTTAAGAAAAACTGGCAAACTAAGCCAAGCTAAGGCGACATTCATAAGTAATAATCAGCCTCTGTGTGTAAATTTATTTGGGAGCTGGGTGGAAGCCCCACCCCCACCCCCAACTACCAAGTGAGTTCCAGGAAAGGCGCAAAGCTACACAGAGAAACCCTGTCTCGAAAAACAAAAAACCAAAAAAAAAAAAAAAAAAAAAAAAAAAAAAAAAAAAACCTCATCTTCATAAGAACTGGGGTTATCAGTATGTGATAGTACAACTGGTTTACATTTTCAGAATTTTTACTCATTTATTTGGACATTGATTGGGGATTTTATTCTATTTGTGGTTTCCTCAGCTTCTTTAAATTTTTTTTTTAATATGTATGTGTCTATGTCGTGTGTGTGTGTGTGTGTGTGTGTGTGTGTGTGTGTGTGTGCACCCAGGGAGGCCAAAATCATCAGATTCGCAGGAGCTGGAGTTACAGGCAATTAATTCTGAATCACTGGATGTGGATCCTGAGAACTGAGCTCTGGTCCTCTAGAAGAGCATTGAGCATTCTTGGCCACTTAACCACCTCACCAGCCCTTTTCTCGGTGTTTTGAACCTACTAATTTATGTCTTTGCAGCCTGTGACCATGTTGGTGTTCGAGGGTTGTGCTGCCACTGGACTAGGCCAATGTGAGTGACCAGTACTGTCAGTTGAGGCCATGGTATTGTTTGGGTCCATAGGCCTGCTGCAGCCAGGGTCTGTGTTGATGTCGGTGGCTCCTGAGACCACTGAAGATGATGCCAATGCCAGGGGTCTGGGCCACCTCCTTGGGCTGTGTTAGAGTCTAAAGGCCACGCTGTTTTGGGGACTGTACCAGTCCAGGTGGCCTGCACTGGTGACATCCTGGCCCAGGTTGCTGCCTAAGACCTTGTCTGGGTCCGTGGTTCTGCCATAGCCAGGGTCTATATTCATGTCTATGGCCCATGTTGCCACCAAAGGCCACTTTGATGACCGGGAGCTAGACCACAGCCTGTGGCCACGAGGATGTCTGAGGACTGTGCTGCCACTAGGGACATCCTGATCTGAGTGGCCTGCACAATCACCCAGGGCCATGGTGTCGTCCTGGCCAGGGCTGCTGCAGAGGTCATATCTGGGTCCATGGCACTACCCCAGCCAGGGTCTGAGTTGATGTCTGGGGCTCCTGTTTTAACCCAGGACCAGACTGGGATCTGGTCCGCCACAGGACAGTGCGGTGCATGGGGCCATGCTGATCTGGGTCCTGCTGCAGCCAGGGTCTGTGGTGATGCCCACTGGCCTGTGTTAGCACAGAGGTCATTGGAACCATGATGTGCTGAGACACCCACCTTCACTGGCCCTGGGATGGCTGGATACTGCAGCAGGTGAGCTGACCCTACCCTTCAGTGAACAGCTTGCCCCACCCCACCCCCCAAAATCAGGAAAGATGGCCCCCACCCCCCAAAATCAGGAAAGACGACCCCACCCCTCGCCATAGGTGTGCACCTCACCTGGGCAAAATACTAGAGCTGACCCTGAGGGTGGAAGAGCAACAGAGCTGATCCTGCCCTCCCCATTCGCCGAGGGGTGCCCCCTCCCTCTGTCCCTTGTTACCTGTAGTAGGCAAGAGAGCTGCCCACCACCACCCCACTCCACCTCACCTCCGGCCCTCCGACCCCCCTCACAAGAGTGAGAGAGCTAACCCTACCCTACACCACCTATAACACACAGGAGAACAGAATAGGCCCTGCACCCCACCTGAGCAGCCATAGAGCTGACCCTGTTGTCAGGGCAGAGTTGAGCTAGCCCTGAAGGCATGAGAGCAGGAGAGCTGATCCCACCACCTCCTCATATTCCCCCTCCGCAACCAGGAGAGAGGGCCCTGCACCTTACCTGGGCAAAACAGTCAAGCTGGCCATAGAGATATGAGTGAAGGGGACCCGGGTCTGTGGGCCAGAAAGCAAGAGAATTAATTGGCCCTGCTCCTTGCTGTGTGCTCTATTGGATGAGCTAGCCAAGGCAGTCCTGGAGAGTTCAACCAGGGTGGTGACGCTGAGGGAAAGCTGGCAAGCTGACCAACGCAGCTACCACCCAAGCCCAGAACCAGGTCTATGAATTGGCCCACCTCAGGATCCACCAAATCTATGAACTGTTGAAGTATGTGGGGGGAAGAAACTACAGATCTAAAACAGCAGGCTCTGCATGACACGGGTCAACAGGATAGCCAAGAGGAGCCCCGGAGAGAGCTTGTTTTCGGTGGTGTAGCAGAAACCACAGCCTAGAGCCAGACCAACGACTGGGACAATGACCATTGGCAGGTAAAGGGGAGCAGACTAATGGGTAAACTCTGTGACTCAGTGGGCCACACTACAGCTTCCATGACAAGAGTCTGCTTTTTATTTTTATTTATTTTTTATTTTATTTTGTTTCTTTGTTTTGTTTGTTTGTTTTTTTGGTTTTCTTTTAAGTTTTCTTGGTGTTTTTTTTTTTTTTTTTTTTTTTTTTGGTGAGGGAGGTTACAAGGGCAGAGGGTGGATTCAAGGAGATGGGAAGATAAATGAGATCAGAATGCATGATGTGAAATCTACAAAGAATCAATAAACGTTAAAAAAAATTACGTCTTTCATACAGTTTTGGAAAATTGAATCATTATACTCACAAATATCTTCCAGGTTTGCATTCGTTTTTCTCCTCTTCGGGAACAATGATGACACAAAATACTCGATCTCCTGTTATTGGCTCATTTTTGCCTGGAACTCGGTTTGTGTTCAAGTATTCTGTACTGGTTTCTCAGCTCTACCCGTGTCTGTCTCCTAACCCATCCCAAAGCTCCCTGATTTGTCCCTTGCCCTCCCCATTCTGTTCACAGTCCATTCAGTGAGGTTTCTTTAGGTGACAACACTTTCCAGTTTCAGAACTTCCGTGGTGTTCTCCTTTACATCGTCTGTATTTTTCCTGTTCTTCCTCTAGTTTTGCTTTGTTGTTGTTTTTGTTTTTATTTGAGACATTGTCTTGCTATGTAGCCTGGGCTGACCGCAGATTTATGATCCCCCTGCCTGACATGCTTCTACCACCATGTCCAGCTTTTCTAATTGTCTGCTGCTTTTAAGCGTTGGTGATTGCTTATTGAAGCATTTTGAGAAAAGCTCAGACTACTGCAGCACTTGTAGCATCTTGTCAGTGTCTAACTGTTGTCTTCGCTCATTTACATTGAGACTTCCTTGTTCTTAGTAAATGGCAGTTTTGAAGTGTGACCTAAGAATTGAATTCCTATTAGATCTTCTACCCTAACAGACTATTGGGGTTCCAAACGCATGTACTGACACTCCTCTGTGCACTGTGGTTCAAATGCACATCATTTAAGAAACCTCTAGTGCATTCCAGTTGGCTTCACCTTCATGGTGCACAGGCCAAGGCTCTGCGTCCCACAGATAGCAAGGTGCCACATTTTATTGTAAGCCAAGCTTCTCAAAGACCAAGTTGTGACCTTAACTGACTGGGGCTGGAGCATAACACTGCTCAATGACTGAAGTGCTGTTCTAAGTTGGAGGTCTGTAGCCAGCTCTGAAGGAGGGGAACTGACTCTTGCTTCAACAGTCCTTGAAGTCATAGTCTCTGGAACTTGCTATTACAGTGGAAAGGGAAAGCCAGGGCTCTGTCTGTTGGTTCTGCCTTGGCAGTGCCCTTGTACCTATGGGGATGGTGTCATGCTTTGCCTAGTATTAATGCCAAGAACAGCCAGTGAGTATTAAAGGATTTCTGTCTTTTTGAGGTCCATTTTGCTCACTCTCAGACTTTTTTCTTTTTTCCTCTTTAAAATTTTCAAATCTATACACTGTATCTTAATTGTGTCCACACCCTCAACTCCCTCTCTCCAACCTTCTCCCCCATACATCTCCTTGCCAACTTCATCTCATCTTTTTTCTCCATAACCCGCTGAGCCCAGTTATTGATGCCACCATGGACTTGGGTAAGGGCTCATTCACTGGGGCATGAGCCACCTACAATTACCACCTCTCCTAAAGAAAAGTGGCTCTCCTTCCCTTGATAACCACCAACTGCCATTAGCTCATCAGCCGGGAATCAGACATAGTGAGCCCTGCCCGACTCCATGCTGGAATTTTAAACTTGATCTTTTGCAGGTCTTATGCAAAAAAAACCCAAAGCTGCAGTGAATTCATGTATACGACAGTCACATCATGTCCAGAGGAGAGCGTTTCATAGGGCTTTGCCTTCATTTTCGAACTCTTACATTCTTCCCATCCCTCTTCTGGGATGTTCCCTGAGCTTTGGTGGGAAGAAGTTGATGTAGATGTCTCATCTACAGCTGAGCACTCAGTCACTTAATCTCAGTGCTTTGAACAGTTTTGAGTCTCTGCATTAACCTTCACCCTCTGGGATACAAAGTTGCCCTGACCAAGGTTGGAAGCAGCACAACTTTATGGACATAAACATAAATGCTAATAAGGCAGTTAGACAACATGCCTATTAGAACAGCATTGTGGTGATTTGCATGAGAAGTGTCCCTCTTGGTTTAGGCATTCAAACACCCTGTCCCCAGTTGGTGGCACTGGTTGCTGAAATTATGGAGAGGTGCAGCCTTGTTGGAAGAAGTACTTCATCAGGTCCAGGCTTTAACAATTTAAAGCCACTCCCTACTTCCAGCATATTCTCTGCTTCCTGTTTGTGTTTGGAGATGTAAGTTCTCAGCTTCTTGCTCCAGCCACAACGTCTGTTACTTGCTGACATGCTTACTCACCATAGTGGTTTGAATACAAATCCCCATAGACTCATGTGTTTGAGTGGTTGGGTGTCAGTAGTAGGGGTTATGGCATTGTTGGAGGAAGTTTGTCAATGTGGAGATGGGCTTTGGGGATTCATATGCTCAAGCTATACCCAGTGTGGCATACAATCTCTGCTGCAGACCAAGACGTAGAACTCTGAGCTCCTTCTCCAGCACCATGTCTGCCTGCATGCTGCCATGTTTCTCATTATGACGATAATGGACTAAACCTCTGAAACTGTAAGCCAGCCCCAATTAAGTGTTTTCCTGTATAAGAATTGCCATGTTCATGGTGCTCTACACAGCAATAGAAACCCTAACTATGACACCCACCAAGATGAACTCTTTATCTACCTTATTCCTTAAGTTGCTTTGGTCAGTATTTTATCACAGCAACAGAAAAGTAACTAATACAAATATCAATAGTTCCCATAGGGCCTATGGTTTTCTTAGCCATAGGTTTGGAACATGTTTACAATACTAGACATTAATAACCTCCTGTGGAACAAGCTTCAAATCTAATTCAGGGGGCACCTGGCTACCTCCATAATCAGTCCTGCTACTACTACCCCAGTGCACAAAGCTTGCCTGAAAGGTCTATATTGTAGCATGTAGGGTCCAGTTCTAGGTAATACCACTGATGTCATTTCTATCCTAGAAGCCTGCATAGCACTTTCCAGCACTAGAAAAGCTAGCCAGCAGAGAGAAAACTTCCTGTTCAGTTCAAGATTGATTTCTCTTTGCCCTGCAACCAAAGTGTGTGGTGTCTTCTGTAGCTGAAGTTTTCCTGTGTCCACCCAGCTCCTGCAGCCACTCAGACCCAAGTAAACACACAGAGACTTATGTTACTTATAAACTGTATGGCTGTGGCAGACTTCTTGCTATTTAGTTCTTATATCTTAAATTAACCCATTTCTATTCATCTATAAGTTGCCCTGTGGCTTGTGGCTCACCGATACTTTTACATCTTGCTTCCTTTGTGTCTGGCTGGTGACTCCTGACTTCGCCTTCCTGTTCCCAGAATTCTCCTCTCTGCTTATCCTGCCTATACTATACTTCCTGCCTGGCTACTGGCCAATCAGTGTTTTATTTATCAACCAAATCAAAGCAACACATTCACAGTATACAGAGCGATATCCACAGCAGTCTTCAGTAATTGGTCCTTACCAGATAATTACAGTGGGAAACCAAGAACAGTAGCAATAGTCTGGGTGTTTGGGGTGCCTCTGGAGCCTTTCTGACCATCAACACGTAAGGAAGCATCCCATGTTTGCCACTGAGATTTTCATTTAATAACTCATTCTTTATGTATAGTTAACAAAGATTACTCCCTTTCTGTGGACTGCCTCTTCACTCCATTGACTAGCTCCTTTGCTATAATGACGTTTTGCAGTTTCGTGAAATCCTGTCTATTGACTGCTGTTCTTATTTCCTATGCTACTGAAGTCTTAGAAAGTCCTTACCTGTGCCTATAAGATGAAACTTTCTCTCAACTTTTTAGTGTATTGGGTCTTATGCTGAGAACCTTGATTCACTTAGAATTGAATTTAATGCAGGTTGAGAGGTAAGGATCTAGTTTTATTTTAGTGTGTGTTGAAATCCAGTTCCCAGAATCATTGGTTGAAGATTCTGTCTGTTCTAGAGTGCCTTTCTGGACTTCTTTTTAAAGATCAGGTGATAATGTATTCTTCTATACTCATTGGTGCCTAGCTCAATTGTGGTCAGAGAGGTGTCAGCCAGCAACTGACATGAGGAGATGCAGAGAATGACAGCCCAACACCAGGCAGAGCCAGAGGAAACCCACAGAAGAGGGGTTGAGAACATCAGGAAATCACAGTCCACAGAATCAACTATGCAGGGCTCATAGGGGCTCACAGAGACTGAAACAACCAGCATGGACCCTGTATTGGTCTAAGATAGGTCCTTTGCATATACCTTACGGTTGTTCTAACAATGGGAATGGGGGGTGTATCTGACTCTTTTGCCTGCTTTTGCGACTCTTTTCCTCCTATGAGGTTTGTGATATGAGGATTTGTGCCCAATCTTATTGTACCTTGTTACAAGGCTGTGCTCAGTGGATATCCTCGGGAGACCTGCTCTTTTCTGAAGGGAAATGAGGAGGAATGGTTCTGGGGGAGAAGGGAGGTGTTGAGGGGGGTTGGGAGAATTGGAGGGAGGGGAAACTGCAGTCTGGATGTAATGTATGAGAGAAGAATAAAAGTTAAAATAAAATAAAGGTCAGGTAATATAGTCCTATGGACTTAGTCTGGGTCTTCTATTATCTTCTGTGGACCTGTATGTCTGTATTTATGCAGTGTCACACTGTTATTACCATTACATCTCTGTTCTCTCCCACTGTCTCCTTTTGCTTAGGATTTCTTTGGCTATCCTTAGTCTTTTATGTCTATCTAAATTTTGAAATTGATTTTTCTGTCTGTAAATAAAGGCCTTGGGGTTTTTTTTATTGGCATTGCATTGAATCTGTAGGTTTTTTTTGTAGGATGGTCATTTTCATAAGATTAATTCTTCCAAGCCATGAGCATAGGAGGCCTTCCCATCTATTGGTGTCTTCTTTTCTTTTCCTTTCCTTTTCTTTTCTTTTCTTTTCTCTTCTCTGCTCTTTTCTTTTCTTTCCTTCCCTCCCTCCCTCCCTCCTTCCTTCCTTTCTCCCACTCTCTTGTGTGTGTGTATGTGTGTGTATGGTGTGTGTGTGTGTGTGTGTGTGTGTGTGTATGTGTGTGGTGTATGTGTGTGTGCATGTATGGTGTGTGTGTGGTGTGTATGGTATGTGTGGTGTGGTGTGTGTGTATGTATGGTATGTGTGGTGTGTGTGTGGTGTGTGTGTGTGCAGTGTGTGTGTGTGTGTGGTGTGTGTGTGTGGGTGTGTGTGTGGGTGGGTGTGGTGTGTATGTGTGTGTGTGTGTGTGTGTGTGTGGTGGGTATGTGTGGTGTGTATGTGTGTGTGTGTGTGTGTGGTGTGTGTGTGTGGTGTGTATGTGTGTGTGCATGTGTGGTGTGTGTGTGTGTGTGTGTGTGTGTAGTGGGTAGCCATTCCAGCTTTGATCTGGAAGTTCCAACCCCCATTGAGGCTTCGGTAATTGTCACGCCTACAAGGCAGGGCCAAGAGAGGGCCCTGAAGACCCGAGATCTGGATGCGAGGGCTCTCTTGGTTCCTGGACCCTGGAAGCTGGAGATAGAACGAGTAGAGTTCTCCAGAGAACACAGCCAGACTGCCCTACACCTTTTCCAGACCCTGTAGCCTATCCCTTCACTTGTAAGTTACCACACAAAATAAACCTCCCTTTTAACTACGTGGAGTGGCCTTAATAATTTCACCAATATATGGTGCTCATGTGGGGCAAATTCCAAAGGCCTGGTTGGCTCCCACCCTCAGCTTCCTCCCCGGCTGGTGGGCACTTGAAGCTGCAGGGTATTGCCTGCAGAGCTCTGTAAAACAACAAAAAACCCTACACAGTTGCATTCCCCCTTGATCGCTGGCTCCCCGCCCTAGCCCGAGGCTTCTACAGTTTCACCTAGTTAAAATAGACACGGCACTGTCCTGGCAGCACCCTACTTAGGCACAGAGAGGGCTTGGAGCTGTGCCTGCTGGCAGACCTCCTGTCTATAGAGGCAGAGGGGGGCTTAGAGCAGCCTGGAACTCTCCACACCCTGAAGCTCAAGGAAGTCATCGGAAGAACTGCCTACTGCCTGTGCTCACTCTGCCGCCAGCCAAGGCATTCAACAGGTATGTATGTGTGTGTGCATGTGTGGTGTGTGTGTGTGTGGTAGGTGTGGTGTGGTGTGTATGTGTGGTGTGGTGTGTGTGTATATGTGTGGTGTGTATGGTGTGTGTGTGTGTGGTGTATGTGTGTATGTGGTGTGTGTGTGTGTGTGTGTGTGTGTGTGTGTGTGTGTATGTGGTGTTAAAGTTTTCGTTGTAGATCATCTTTAGCTTCTTTGGTTAGGTTTATTTCCAAGGTTTTTGTTTTTTGTTTTTTGGTGTGGGGCTGCTATGAAAAAGACATTTCTCTGATTTCCTTTTCAGTATGTTTGTCATTGGACGGGAGAAGGTTTTGGTTTTGTATGTTTTTTGTATCCTGCTGCTTTGCGGAAAGTATCTATTTATCCTCTGTGAGTGAAAGTATCTATTTATCCTCTGTGAGTGTTTGTTTTTAATGGAGTGTTTAGGCTCTCTCATGTGTAGATCATCTGCTGAAAGGAATACTTTTCCTTCTTTGTCTCCTGTTGTTTCCCTCCTATTTCATTCTCTTGTTACAATGTCTTAGCTAAGACTTCAAGCACTGTATCTAACAGGAGGAGACAGGGGACACCTTAGACTTCTTCACCTTTGTGGGAACCCTTTGAATTTCCCTCCATGGACACTATGTTAACTACAGGTCTGTCACACACAGCCTCTAGTACAGTGAGGAATGCTCCCTCCCTCTCTGGCTTATTCACAATTTCCAACAGAAAAGGATGCTAGGTTTGCTGGGCCTGATGTGATGATTGTGTGGTTTCCGTCTCAGAATATATTTATATGACAGATAACATTCCTTGATGTCTGTATGTTGAACCATCTCTGCAGCTCTGGAATCTGAACCAACATGGGCATGATAGAATGAAGTTAGTTTGTTGTGATGAATAATCTTTTTGATAGGATCTTGAATTTGGTTTGCTAGCATTTTATTGAGAATTTTTGCATCTATGTTCATCAAGAAGATTGGTCTGTACTTTCCTTTTGGTATCGCTAGCTGGTTTTGGTTTCAGGGTGTATTTGTTCCTTTTTTTTTTCTGTGAAAAAATACTAAAAGCAACTTATAGACAAAAGTGTTTATTCTAGCTTATATTCCAGGGGATAAAGTTTGTTGTGACAGGGTAGTACGGCAGAGCAAATGTGTAATTTCATTGATATCTATTATAATGTTTTTCTTTATTTCTTTTTTCCTCAACGTAATATTTTTATTAATTATTTGGGGATTTCATACAATGCACCTCAATCACACTTATTTTCCTTTCCCCCTAGTTCCACTCCCCCCTTGTTACACCCCCCAATAAATAAAAACACACCAAGTCTACTTTGTGTTGCCCATGTACACACTGAAGCATGGTCAAACTCCCAGTGGCCAGCATCTTAAAGAAAACTGAGTTCCTCTCCCACCCTCCCTACAGAAGCCATAAACTGTGAAGAGCTACATTTCAGCATCTAATCAGTTTTTAAGGTCTCTTTTCAATAGCTTCCTGTCTAGACTGCTTCTTGTGTGTGTGATGGGGGGCGATTGTTCAGGGGAGAGGTTGTCACTGAGGCCTTCAATGTCTCTTTCTCAGTTATGCGTCTGCAGTCATCAATACCACTGCAAAAAGAAGCTTCCTTTCCCATAACAGCCAGTGACAGCATGGATCATGGACTTCCACGTGGTTTTTGGAGACAGCTTGGAACATAGACAGTAACATGGCCTCTGGTGGCAGCACAGACCACAGACAGCAACATGGTCTCCTGTGGCAGCCCCAGGCACAGACACCAACATGGTTTCTGGTAGAAGTACAAACCACAGACATCAACATGGCCTCAGGCAGCAGTCGAGACCACAGATGTCAACATGGCCTCTGGAGGCATGAACATTAACATGGCCTCTGGCCTCTCTTTTCATTACTAATTTTCTTAGTTTGGGTCTTCTCTCTCTTATTTAATTTACTTAAGGTTTTTAATCTCCCCCACCCCAGTATTTATGTATTTATTTTCTGTATATATGTGGGTGGAGGGTAGGTGGTTTCTGCATGCCAGTGCAGTACCCATGGAGGCCAAAAGAGATGTCAGATCCCCTGGAACTGGAGTTACAGGAAGTTGTGGATGCTCTGAAAGAGCAAAAATGCTCTTAACTGCTGAGCCATTGCTCCAGCCCCTTTTGGTATTTTCAGTCCAGTGATTCTCTTTTCATAATCTTTTAATTCCTGTTTTATTATTTTCATCCTTTATATTGATTATCTCTTTCTGTCTACTCCTTTTGGATTTGGTTTGTTCTTTTTTTCCAAGACCTTTAAGTTATTACTTTGAGATTTCTTAAATTAAAAAAATGTTACATTTATTTACTGTGTATGGGTGTTTTGTCTGCATGTATGATTGTGCATCATGTGCATGCCAGAAGGTGAGAGGAAGGTATTAGATCCGTTGGGAATGGAGTTACAAATGGTTGTGATCTGATAATCTGACTGTGGTCCTCTAGAGAGCAGCAAGTGCTCTTAACTGTGGAGCCATTTTTTCCAGCCCCAAGTCCTCCCCAAGTTCTTGTTATGAAAGAAGCCTTTGCACTACAGGTATCAAATGTCCCTCTCAACTCCTTTATTGTGTCACACGGGTTATGGTATGCTGTCTTTCCATTCTCATTCCATTCTAGGAAATTATTGTATTTTTTTCTTTGTCCTAGTAATCATTCAAGGGAGTGTTTTTGGGATCCATAAGATTGTGTGCTTTCTGGAGGTTCTGCCACTGTTAATGTGTAATGCTTTATTCCGTTGTGGTCAGATAGCATACAGGATGTTACTTCAGCTTTCTCAGGGTTGTTGAGACTTGCTTTACATCCTAATACATGACCAATTTTGGAGATGGTTCCACGGGCTGAGAAGAAAGTGTGTTCTGAAGGATTTGGATATAATGTTCTGTAGATGTCCACTATGTCCAATTTATTATCTTTTCCATTTTACCTCCAAAGTTTCTCATTTAATTTTTGACCAGATGATCTCTATTTTGGTGTGAGTAGGATACTGAAGTCATCCACTATCACTTTATTGAAGTCAATCAGTGGTCTAGATCTAGTAGTACTTACATAAAATTGTGTGGACATTTATTTGATGTGTATGTGTTTAGAATTATATTTTCTTAGTGTACTGTTCTTTTGCTGAATGTGAAGAATCCTTTATCTCTTCTGACTTGTTTTGTTTTGAAGTCTATTTGATCAGTTGACTGTTCCCAAGTGCCATTTGTTTGAATTCCTCTTTTCCATTCTTTTACCCTAAGGTTTTTTTCTGTCATTGGTGGTATGACATCTTTCTTGGAGGCAACAGATAGATCCTGTTTCCTGATCCAACCTGCTAGTCTGTATCTTTTTTATTGAGGAGTTGAGACTGTTAATATTTTTAATATTATTAAGATATATATTTTAATTTCTGTCATTGGTTGATTTTATGCTGTGTTCTCAGATCTCTTTTGAGTAATTGTCATGGTTTTGTTTATTTATTCCATGGCATGCTTCAGTGTGTTTGTCCTCCTCAGACTAAACTATTCCTTATCCTCTACAGCCATGACTTAGTGGTCCTAAATTCCTTTCATTTGTTTCCCCTTTAAGTTTAATGGATAATTTGACTGGGTATAGTAATTTGGGTTGACAGCTGTGATCTTTCAGAACATGGAACACATCTTTCCAAGTGCTTCTGGCTTTAAAGCCTCTGTCAAACAATCAGGTGTTATTCTGATGGATTTGCCTTATAAATGAATGAGTTGATCTTTCTCTCTTGTAGCTCTCAACACGCTTTTTTGATTTTGATTTTTAATATTTTGACTATAATACATTTTAGGAAAATTTGTTTTCTGTTCCTGTCTATTTGGTGCTCCATAGACCACTTGTGCCTGGATGGGTATCTCTCTAGATTTAGAAATTTTTCTTCTGTGCCTTTCATATGGCACTCTTCTTCTTCTACGACTATACTCTGAGAGCTAGGACACTTTTCACAGCGTCCCAAAGTTCTCCCACGTTCTGTTGTCCATGTATTTGTTTTAAAATGACAAGGGTGGACTATAATAAGGTTTGAACTTTGAGGCACTTTCAGCTAGTTGCCAAAATTCACTTCTTAATATCTTATTTAATGTTTACTTTATTTGCAAAAGGGCAACATAAATTCAGAAACCATAGTGCTTCTTTTTCTGCTTCAGCTAGAACCACTGGTAGGTGGAAAGTTAAATTTAGCTCTTAAAAGTCTTCTGATGCAGCCCAGAGAAATGACTCAGGCTTTTAATCCCAGGACTTAGGAAGCAAAGTCAGGTGGATCTCTGTGAGTTCAAGGCCAGCCTGGTCTACATAACAAAAAAATCAGTAGGATTTTAAAAGGCAAAATATTTGAGGTCCTTTTTCCCCCAATATTGAACATTAGTTATCAGAACAAATGCCAAAAGGAGCCGAGATCGCATTTGGCGTGTTTTTTATGCCACTACTATTACTCTAAGTAGAGAATCTGCGTGAATGGTGGCCTTTATACACTAAGTTCTGTCTCAAAGACTTTTGTGGCTTACATTCTGAGGTGAGCTAGCCGTTCATCTAGACTGGCTCCAGAGATCCCCTTGTCTCCACCTCCCAGCGGGTGTGTGCTGCCACTCCAGGCTTTTGACGTGGGGTCTGAATTCAGGACCCCATGCTTGCTTAGCAAGCACTTGACCCACTGAACTAACTCCATAGCCTTCCCTTTAGATTTCAATGAAGAAAGTAGTGCATACAAATAGTAACTTGATATTTGGTTATTGCCTTTGAATTTTTATTACGTACATGTGTACATATAGGCTTTATTTCACTGAAAAAGAAGGGTCTTGTTCCTTTGAGTCAATGAGTGTCTTAGTTGTGTTTTTTAGTACTGTGAAGAGACACCATGACCACAACAACTCTTATAAAGAAAACATTTAAGGTGTAAACATTGAGGTGGCTCACTTATAGTTTCAGAGGTTCATGTGGGGTGCATGGTGGCATGCCGGCAGACACGGTACTGGAGAGGTAGCTGAAAGTCCTACGTCTTGCAAGCAATAGGAAGTCGACTGAGACACTGGGCAGTATCCTGAGCATAGGAAACCTCAAAGCCCACCCTCACAGTGATACAGTTCCTCCAACAAGGCCATACCCACTCCAACAAGGCCATACCTCCTAATAGTGCCACTCCCTATGGGATTATAGGGGGCAATTACATTCAAACTACCACAAATAGCAATGTAAATTGCCATAAACATTGTTAGTATGTTAACAGGTACAAGTGCCACTGGACAGTGGTGGTGCATGCCTTTGATCCCAGCATTTGGGAGACTGAGGCAAGTAGATCTCTGATTTTGAGGCCAGCTTAGTCTACAGAGTGAGTTCCAGGACAGCCAGGGCTATGCAGAGAGACCTATGTCAGGGGGTGGGGGTGGGAGGAGTATAAGTGCCAGTCATATAATGCTACATGGTATTCTGTTTTATGTGTAATTGACTAGTCTCCTTTTATTAGATTCTTTGGATTACATCAGCTTACTAGATATTTTAGGTAATACTGCAATTATATCCCTAAAAGTGATATAAGTGATGGTTTGTCAGAATGTCCTCCAGGAAGTTACTTTTCATTTCTTGCAGAAATACAAACATCATTCATTTTCCCACCATCATGCCAGCCCAAGAATTTATCTTAATTGTAACCATTTTTCTTTCTTCTTTAAAACTATTTCTGGGTCAGTGGTAGACCTCCTTCCTAGCCCTAGTTTTGGTTCCCAGCTCTGCAAAATAACAACTACAACACTTTTGATGGGCAGGTAGGATCACAGTTTATAAGAAGAGATGGTAGTCATGTCATAAAGGAAATGGATAAAGGGAAAAAGGAAAGGATCCTCTACCAAACTTTAAGAACATGAGATCAATTCACAAAATAAAGTAACTGAAATTGAAAAGCAGAAAGTTTGTGACCAGCAGTTTGTGTCTGTGGGAAAAGAACTGCTAATTCATCTCAAAACTTGAGCCACAAAAGTCCTTGAGACAGAATTTAAGGTACAAAGGCCCACCATCCATGCAGATTCTCAGAGTAATATTAGTAGCATAGACATATGCAACATGAGATCTCAATTCTTTCTATGTATGCTTTCATCTGTGACAGTAGATTTCTCAGTGATGCACATCTTGTCTGCTATTTCTAGTATTTCAATGTCAAAGAAGCAGGTTTACACATGGACTTAGATTCAACAATAATGATAAGACAAAGAATATTCTTCCTGTGCACTTACTTATGTGTAGAAGTTTTTCAAAATATTAAAATCAACTTAAAGACTCATATAAAAATTCTGCTTGTCAAAAAAACCCAAAACAATATGCAAAGAAATTTCAACAAAAATATGTGTATCAATTAGTATATCATTTGAATAATTCTACCAGGATTATTTTTGATTTACCTATATAAAGACAGATTTTAAAAAATTAAATTAAGGTACTGTTAGAGTCAAAGAACAGACAAACAAAACCCTAAATTCTCTTCTGATCAAGAGATAGAATCCTTGTGTGAGGTCAATCACTTGGCCAACACACCACCCCTAGGAAAGCAGGCTCACCTTAAGCCATGCTAAAGCAATAGGTGGAATAATTAGTCATTTAGTGAGATAATCTACTTTTCTTTCCCAGAATACTTGCCCCTAGTTACGAGGCATCTCAGAAAAATGTAGCATCTCCTTTTCTTCTATCTCTTTTCTAATCGTGTTTGCCTTAGCACTTTGAGTTTCCCCAGTATTTTGAGTTTCCCTACTCTTTTTCTGAAGCATCCTTCCCTGCCTTGAGGCTGCTCATCTTCCCTATGTGTGGCTCATGCCATCTGACATGACTGTTTGCCTTCTCTCGCCAGGTCTCCAACTTCGGGCGGCTGCCTTGTTTTTATTATTATTATTATTGTTGTTGTTGTTGTTGTTTATTTGTTTTTCTAGTAAAGTTGTCTTTGCACTTCAGTTTGGGTCCGTTAGTAAATTTTTTTATTAATGAGACTGAGAATTCCAGAAGGTACCTGGTTTCCCCTGTATCGGTATTGGATTCAATGACTTGTGAGAAATCAACACTAACTTCTTAGTTATTATGATTGACCCCATAGACTTCACAGCTACAATTACACAGAAGTCAAATTAAGAAGGAAAAGAAACTGGGTAAGAATCCAAAAGGAAGCCAGGAAAAGGAGAAATGGCTTCTACAATGACCCGTCAGAAACCCAAAGAACAGTGACATCCCTGTCATTGTGTGGGCAGTGAAAAGAAGGTCATTTTGAAAGGTAAGACAGGCTGATTTAAGTCATCTTCAACCTCATCATTTATTTTAATAATTACTATTACTTATTATTTACATGGGCATACTTTTAACAAAAAATAGTCATGAGATGTAAAGACTTCAAGTGGGAAATAAACTGCTATTTTATTGAATGAATTAGATGAATTAATCTCGTAAATATTAGTGGAGGACAAAGTTTGTAGCTAGGAGACAACCGACTACAATTGTTCAATGCACGTGTGGTCACACTGCGTTCTAAACACTCGTGCTTGTTTCCAGTGCTGCTCTCAGCTTAGGTCAGATAAGGGATGATGGGATGCTCAGCCCTTGTGAGTCATCTGTATCACTTCTTCCAAGGCTCAAGGAACATCACAGAATGGAAGAGCCAGAGGATGGGGAGGTACATTGCGAAAAGACAAATTATAGACATTTCTCTTTGGGAGTGGTGCTGAATGCCTTTAGTCCTACCACTAGGGAAATAGAGGCAGTTAAGTCTCTGTGAGCTAGAGGCTAGCCTGGTCTCCATAGCAAGACCTAAGCTATCCAGGGCTACATAGCGAGACCTTGCCTCAAATATATATTTATATATTTGTGTGTGTGTATATATATATATACACATATATACATATATACACACACACACACACACACAAGTAGGGTCACTCATATATACTTAAGCTATCCTTCTATCATCTAGTTCTATTATTATTATCTTGATCTAACAAATTGGAGCTGGAGTATAAAGTCAACTTTTACCATTGTTCCTATAATTTTTTGGTCTTATTTTAGTGCTACACATTTGGAATATAAATATAAATTGTTAAACCTCAAAAAGAGTAATTCTGACAGGCTTTCGGCATATTCATGGACTTCATCTATTCCTTTCTTCATAGAAGTTTGCTCCTTGGTTATGTAGTCGAGAACATGAATCTGGTGGTTTCCTGAGTTCATTGAAAGCAAACACATGGCCTGGACTAGCAGGTACAATCTAATTACCTTAAAAATTCTGATTTCTATTATTGGAACATAAATGTGTGTACTCGCATTAGTAATGACTAATAAACACAACTAGACAGTCTGTCGAGTCAGGATTAATAAACAAAGGTGTCAGCTAAGAGCCAGTGAGCAGAGGATGCTCCTATTCTGTAGAAGACAATGCCTTAAGCACCTCCCATGTTCTGTAATTATTAATCAGCAAACTGCCCTTTCCCAGACCAGATCAAGGCAGCTTCAGTGCATTTGATGAAATGATCTAAAACTGAAATTAGTCCTGGACACATTGCATTCTTTCCTGAAACTATAAAGGTTGCTCTTTCTTAAATGTCAACACCTTTCCTCTAAAACCTCTCCGCAAGTCCATTTGTTAATAGTTGACCTTTCTTTTTTGTGAGATGCATCAACAGTAAATTGAGAGAATCTGGGTTCTCTCCGTTTTTTTTTTTTTTTTTTTTCTTCTTTGAGAGCTTATTTCGATGATTGGTGTAAGAGGTCTCCATCACAGCTTTGAAGATATTTTATGTAACCAATCTTGGCTTATAATGATTTCAATTTATATAAACTAGGAGAAGGTAAGACATTTTATGTTTATTGTCAGTGATAAGTTATTTTTCTCAATATTGAATTCTAAATTAAATTCCATAAGAATTATATAAACCAGTTCTCCACTCAATTTATGGCTAGGTATCTGTCACCTTAGGAATACTGCTACATTTTAAATTATCTGTTATAGCAGAGAAATTAAAGGATAGAGTTTGGAAAAAATATTAATGCTAGGTGGAAAAGTATTTTAAAACACAGCAGCACCTGATTTTTTTTCTCATGCCTTTATAAACTTAACATTATACCTCATTTTTCAACCAGTATAATCACTCTTATTATAGTCATATTTTATTCTGGGTGTACTTGGAGCTCAGTAAGCACAATAAGGTGACAGGGAAGCTTCTTTTGACTAAGACAATATGAACAGTGCCCCCTGGAGTCTCTGGCTCCTGTGCTCTCTCCCAGGCCAGATCCTGAGGTGTCATAGTTCAGTAGGATGCTCACAGTCTGGTTTGGGAAAACAGGTAGGCACATGAAAGGGTGTTTTTCATGAAACACACACACACACACACACACACACACACACACTCACAAAAAGCAACAATAAAAAGCTCAAAATCCTCCTGTACTCGTGCAAAGGATGAGCTCACAAGTCCTAAGTCGTCTTCCAAGTCCTATAGCCTCATTCCCTCTGTAAAACTAGCAACTGAGAGACATCTTCACAACAGAACAGTGCAGTTTAACCATTACAATAAGTGCCATTTATTCAACTCCGGATGTGTACCAGGCTCAGGCAGATGAAGTAAACTAAATTTAGTACTGACTTTAGTACTTTACAGTGGTATTTTTCGTGGAAACAGCATAGGTTATTCTGATTCTCCCAAGAGTAGGCGTGGAGGTGAGTTGGAGAAAGTTAACATCTCAACCCTCTATGGTTCCTTGCTGGAACACAATACACACTTACTGCACATTAAAGCAACTATTGACTTCAGCGAGTGGGATTGTGTGGTTGGGGTATACTGATCACAAATCCTTGGACATAGCACAAAATTGTGTGTATACTTGGGTGTGTGTAGTAATATCACCAGGATGTGAACTTAGACCCACAACCAATCATTCCCAAACATCGTATTTTTTAATGCCCTGAAAGTCAAATCAAGCTTGGCCTCAAGCCCTCATTCTGCCTCAGATGACAGAAAATCCAAAGTCAGTTATGACTGGTACTCTCCCAGCCCAACCCGCAGGCGACACAAAGGTTCCTGAGCTTTTGGGGGTGGTGGTGTGGGACTGCTATAATTGGATTGGCAGTTTGTATCCCTCACAACCTCAGGAGCACCATCTGCATCTCAAGAGACTTGAGCACATTCTTGGAAAAGGAGCGAAAGAAAAATAGAGCATGGAGCAACTCACCAATTAACATCTCAATAAATTATCCAGCCACGTGCATTTTGTTTTTGTTTTTGAGGGAGGAAGAGAGTCCATACCTTTTCTTAGATTCTCAAAGCAAAGAGCGGCTGATTTGATCCAGCAGTGGATGGATGTCAAACCTCTGTGCTCCACAAAGCAAGAAAACATCCTATTTGCATTGCTTATAGACCCTTTTCAGCGTGCTGACACATCTATGAGCTTGGAGTGGCCTCATTATTTTTTTATTAAATTGGGTCAGGGTGGGGCTCCCATTCAACCCAAATGCAGATGGGGTCACTGTGAATGGACTGCGATATACACAATAGGTAATAAATTCTGGAAAATGAAATCTGTCATCAGACCTCCTTTTCACTCAACAAAAACCAAGATGGGGTCTAACATTAGGACTGCAGGCCAAAAGAAAAAAAGAAATCCTCTAAGATAAAGAGGCAGAATTGCATTCATTGAGTTAGAAAGCAGGGGGGTGGGGGGAGAGCAGTAGAGGAGGAGGTGGAGGAGGTGGGTAGAGGAGGAGGGGGTGGAAGCGGGCATCTTTTATATATTGGACAGGAAAGGGCCTGAAGCTCTTCACTCCAAAGTACATAAAAGTACTGAACAGAAGAACATTGCCGTAATGGAGGGAGTGTGTGTTCAGCATGGTCTTTTCATAAATAAATGTGGATACCTGAATGGGAACATCATTATCAGCCCCATCTTCAAGTACAGAGAGAGAGAGAGAAAGCTTTCAGAGGAGCAGGAAAAAACCCTCGGGTTAATGAAGAGAGCCTGCACTAAGTCATAGCTGTCTTTTTAAGTGCTCCCGACAATGATTATTTTTAACCGACATTTAATTTTGTACAGAATCCAATTGATCAGACCTAGAGCCACAATTAATCACTTGAGTAAGAGCAGGGACAAATGGACTCGGATGAGACGTGAGCAGATGCCCAAGTCCTGTTTTCACTACTGTCCTCGACATGAGCATCATCCACTTGCTGCTTCCTGTTGCCTTTAGATGATGCTGGAAGTCACTATTTAGGATGGTTCAATTTTTTTTTTTTTTTTTTACTCTGATTCCAGAGTTCTCTAACAGTTTCAAAGAACCAGAGCTCTTGGCATTTCAACATGTCATGCAATCATGCTTTATATTTCTTTTGTGTGTGGAGAAGAGGGTTTCACACATGTCTGTGGGTGCGCCTGTATGTACGTGCATGTGGGTGTAGAGGCCAGAGGCCAATCTCTGAAGTCACTCTTGCTCTTCAGGCACTGTCCTTGCTTTTTTGGAGATAGGGTCTCTTACCTTTTGTGGGATATTTGTACACCATGTGAAGATATATTGCTATGACTGGTTTAACAAAGAGCTGAATGGCCAATAGCTAGGCAGGAGGTATAGTTAAGAATTCAGAGCAGAGAGAGAGGGAGTAGGAGATGAATTGAGGACTGTGAGACACCATGGAGATGTGGAACAAGTTGGGCACACAAAATGGGAGAGCGGTAAAAGCCACATGGTAGAACATAGATTAATGAAATTAAGGGTTAAATCTAAGTTGTAAGAGCTAGTGGGACAAGCCTAAGCTAAGGCCAAGCTTTCATAACTAGTAATAAATCTCCATGTCATTATTTGTGAGCTGGAGGCCCAGTGGAAATTCCAGTTATACTCACCTCTCAAAACTCCCCAGTTAGGCTCTGCAGCTTGCCCGCAAAGCCAGGACCTGCCTGTCTCTGCCTCCTCAGTGCTGGGATTCTAAGCATTGGGAAACTGCTAAGGCTAGCCTTTTCGTTTTGACTTGAGTTGTAGGATTGAACTCAGGTCCTTGTGCGTGTATGGCAAACATGTTGCTATCTTCCTGGCCTCTTACTATGTTTCTGTCATCACAGAAAGAATTCATCTGTAGGATGATGCGTACTGCTCTTTACCAGTTTGGCAGCAGGAGGTGACGTACCACCAACTGTACATGGATCCAAAAGCTCTCAACTCCGTGTCTGTCTCTTCACTTATGAGATGGGAAAGCCATGCCTATCATACAGTACCACTGGTACTCTAAGTTAAATACTCAGAGTGCTGTTTGAATCTGGTCAGTGTTAAATCTCAAACCCTGGGACAAATGGCTCAGGTGCCTATTTAACATATCAAAGTGGACCTGACTGCCAGGTTCTCCCAACATCCCTCAGTTCCTACCCGTTACAGGGTATTGTTGTGGAATATTACTTTATGTAAAGATGTGTTACATTTTTTTTTATGCTGCCTTTGTTTACCTCTGTGAAGATGTGTTACATTTGTTTCACCTTGCCTTCCTACAGCACCTGATTGGTCTAGAAAAAAGCTAGGCAGTAGAGGGATAGGTGGGGCTGGTGGGCAGAAAGAATAAGTAGGAGGAGGAATTTAGCCCTGGAAAGGAAGAGAGAATGAGGAAGAAAGGGAGGGAGATGCTTGGGGCCAGCCAGCCAGGCAGCTGCCAGCCAGTCAGACATGCAGGAAGCAGAAAAAACAGGACATATAGAATGAAAGAAAGGTAAAAAACACATGTGGCAAAACGTAGATGAAGAGAAACAGGTTCAATTAAGTTTTAAGAGCTAGTGGGACAAACATAAGATAAGGCTGAGCATTCATAATTGATAATAAGTCTCTATGTCTTGATTTGGGAGCTGATTGGCTGTCCAAGAAAGCCCGCTACAGGGTATGGTTGGCTTGCCCCCAACTCTCCACCCCAAGGACTGGGCTGCCCTTCCCCCAGAGGCTCATCCCTATATAATCCTGCCATTTTGGTTACCTGCCTCCCTTTTATCATTTGCCCTCTTGGCTGCTAGACCTGGTTCCCCTCTCTCCCGTCTCCCTTCTCCTCACATGGCTCAGGGTCATACCAACTCTGGACTCTCCCAGATGTCTCTGCCTCTGGCTATGCTCTCCCTTTTATCTACAATAACCTTTTCCCCCACCGTACCTGGGAGTAGTCATGTCCTTCCTTTTTTATTTCCCTTTTTTTCATTCATCTGGTACTGAAGCCCAGGACCAGTCATGTCTTTCCATTTTGTTTCTTTTTTTCATTCAATCAATACTTAGTAGTCATTTTCTTGAGTCAAGGTCGGAGTAGGAGTAACCAATGTGTACATAGTTTTATCTTGTGAGTTTTAGCATGGTGAACTTTTTGAGCTGGAAAGATCCTCAGGTGAGGAAAATGGAGGCTTGGAGAGGAAAAAGGCCTAGCCAAGACCTGCATCATTTCTTCATTCAATGGCCGTTTGCTGAATGGAAGAATGGTAACATTCATCATCACCAGAAACAAATTTCCTGTGTGTCAAGTATAATTTATTCCCTATAAATGTGGCCTATGATCTACATGTGACCCTGGGACATATTAAAAAGGGGAAAATAATGAGAATAAGGAGAAAATTTGCTTGAATTCCTCATAAGAAATAGAGGGGTTTTCGTTGTTGTTGTTGTTAGAAAACACGATTGCATTTTACACCTCAATTTAGCTGGCATTTATTTTGTTTGTTTGTTTTGAGACAGGACTTCCTGTTGCCTAGAATGGCCTCCAGCCTTGAACTCCTGACCCTCCTGAGATTGCTGTGCCTGGCTTATCAGCCTGCTTACTTAGTTAAAAAGCGGTATTAGTTTATCATGCCAAGCCCATTGTCTGCATAGACTTTTATGCTTACTATATCTTCTTTATACATTAAAGAAAAAGACTCAGTCACATGTGACTAATTATGAGAAATAGTAAGGGATTTCTGTTGGTTCATTGCTCATTCAAAACCCCCCAGAATCTATGGAAATAAATTCACCAGTATGTAATGTGGTTCGCTTGACACACTTCTGATGCTTAGGATTTAGTAAATTTTACTTCCCATTATGTCAGCCTTATCAGATTCATATATGAAAAAATACCTAAATGGTGGATTTCCATATAAAAGGAGAGGGCATTATGATGTATGAATTTTAAAATAGTGGTTTCTGAGAAATTGCACTGTGGTAGTCCTGCCTTCCTGGGGTTATTCAACAGCACTTCAGCTTATATAATTACCACACATGCCTCCAGTACAGAGCCCACAAGGCTCCGAGGTTGGTCACCATGGTAACAGATTCTGAATGAAGTAGCCCATCCTAATACTCTGCATAGAGCTTCTTCTTCCTGGAAAAAGTTTTATTTATTTATTTTTTTTTAGTTTTAACACATTTCCCCAAATTACAGCTATACAATTTCCGACTATTTGTTCTAGTTTTCTTGTAGGTATAATGTAACTACTAAATGCTGAGGCACACACAGTTTCTTGAATAACAAAGGAAACAGAATATAAAAATTTAAATAGAGATTGCTTTTTCATCCTGGAACCATTTTGAAAAGAAGAAAATAACCTTTCAGAATAGCAAACATGTGAAAAGAAAGCCACTGGAAGAAATCAGCCTCTCTCTTTATGCTGCCATGAGAACTTCCATGCTTATTTTTAAGACTTCTAAAATCCATAGATATAAGCAAAAACATGCAATTTTTTAACATTAAAAAAAAAAAAAGAATGCACAAACACTTGTTGCAAGCCCTGGGTTCATAAACATTGTGAGTAGCATTTTCTTTAACCAATAAAGCGGAGAACCCACAGGCCTGCTCACAGTCTGCTGACCCACCCCCTTCCCTCCAGGAGGCCCTTAACCTCTGGCTAAGGCTGAGGCTGCTGTGACAGCCGGTCCTGTTTGCTATTTGGACAGGTCCTGCAGCTGTGAGGCTGAATGCAAGAAGAAAGGCTGGCAATGCTGGGCTATTGCCTGGGAAATAAGACTTCCAAGGCCCTGCTCTATCTATTCATTTTTCCCATTTTAGGAAAGATACTTGCATATTTTATCGAAAAGTCTGTTTTAATTGCCTGGATGGCAACTCCTTTTCAAAATAAGTTAAGCTCGTAGGGTTATTTACTTTAGAGCTTTAGACTGAACTGATTTTATTCAGTATGTCCATTTTCAGCATCCTTGGTATGATTTTGATGAAGCCCCAGATCACACCTTAGAACCTTCCTCCATTGCCTCACTTCCTAGTGTTTTCTGTGTGCACATCCTTTGGACCTCTAGCCTCCTGTGGCCAAGGAAGGCTCCACAATATTCATTGTGTTCTACAGGAGCATCAGAAGGCACACTGTCCCTTCAACTGCTCTGTTTGCTCCACAGAAGTCAGGCTGGGTGTTGAGTCAGCTCTAATTTGCCAGAGCCCCAGGGCCAGAGTAATTGTCCTGTGGTTTTTAATGCAGACTCTAATTTGCAAAATAATGTGGATTCCTGCTTGCTCTTCTGCCTACTGGAGAAGAGGAGAAAGATGAGCAGGCTTTTTCATGTGCTCAGTCTCCAGGTGTATTTAAAAATGAAGTCCACAAACAAGACCATACTGGACTTTGTGGACTAAATATGGAGCAGTGATATTTCATGTGAGAAACGGAGGCTTTTCTTCTGATACCTTGAGTGTACCTAGCTGAGTCTATCCATCTTTCTTTATCCTTTCTTCTTTCCTTCATTTTTCCCTCTTCCTCTTCCTCTTCCTCCTCCTCCTCCTCCTCCTCCTCCTCCTCCTCCTCCTCCTCCTCCTTTTTCTTTTTAGACAGGGTCTCTCTATGCAGTCCTAGCTGTCTTAGAACTTGCTATGTAGACCAGGCTGGCCTGGAACCAACAGAGATCCACCTACCTCTGTCTCCCAAGTGCAGGGATTCCAGGTGTCCACCACCATGACTGGTTCATGACCCTATACATCATAACCTTGTTTGGAAATAAAAACAAGTGTTCAAATGTTGGATTCTTGGTAAGTTTGAGATCCTAGCTCAACATCCTTTTGCCTCAGTAGAGAAATATCCTAACGAGAGACTTAAGGAGTTGAGGGGAGTATGTGTGAGGAAAAAGAATAGCGGAGCAGATTGCACCGGAGACCATACACGGCAAGGTTAGTAGTGGCTGCTGCTCCTGGAGCATTCATGTATACCAGGGACAGTTCTGGGTTTTTCAGCATGCCAGTATGGTCTGCTTTACGAGACAGGTACTGTTACTACTCACATTTTTACAGACAGGAAAGTGAAGCCGTGAAGACTATACAACAAATGGTATTCTTGGGTCTGTGCTCTTGACTACTGTAACATTCTGTCTCTTATCACAGCAGAAAGCATAAGGACTGGAGGATGGGTGCGAATTTTCACAGAAGGCAGGTATGGCGGGGTTAGTCATGAGTTAGGAGATGTTTAGCCATCTGTGGGTTGTCCCCAGGGCTGAGGGAATTAGGTACATGAGGTTTCTATCTGTGCTCATATTATCTCCCCACAGAATGTGTCAAAGTCAAAATAGAAAGTATCTTTGTTCTGTGACACTTAGAGTCAGGGCAATTGTACAGTCCTGAGAACAACTCAACACTTAGATTAATTATGTGCTGTGGACATCTTGAAAGTCTTAATTTTTGAACCAAGGACACCCCATTTTCATTTTTCGCTGTGTTTTACAAACAATGCAACCAGTGCTGTGTGCGATGTTGGGAGACCCAGAGATGTTCCAAGGGGAACCAAGTTCCATTTCCCTGTGATTCCCTTGAATTGCAGTTGGCTGTGAGTAGATTTGCATTTTGCTGCAAAGTAATACTTTTCCTTGCAGAAGAAAGCAGTCAGCTCTCACTAACAGGGGTTTTAATAATGCTCTGCCAGAGTCCATGTGCACAGCCTCGAGCCAAAAGGCTCAGGAAGAACTTTGAATTCAACAGCAGTGTTAACCACAGAGGGAGCCTTTTGCAGAATGATAAAACACGGTTAACCTCGGATGGATGTATGGCTGGCCCCATGCAGCAATCTGCCGAAAAACTCAGGTCTATGGACAAAACTTCAGTTTTGTCCTCGGGAAGTTCACACTTCTAATCCGGTAGTGTTTGCATAATTTAGGCATGCTTCAGTAAAGTCAAGATTTACCAACACTCACAGAGAAAACAAAACGGCCACAGTGTGAGAAGCCAATCTGATAAGCGCCCAGTTGCCTCCAATGATGCTTGAAAACTTTGGCACTGGGATAAATGACGGCTCACCGTGGTGAGTTTCCATGGAGTCGCTTGCTGTTGCAGTTCGGCTTTCTCTGAAGTGAAGGGTAGTGAGCGGAATATCTCCATCAGCACAGCTATGGTACCAGTGAGCAGAAACTCTGCTGTGGGGAGGGAAGAGGTCAAGTTCTCAGAGAAGACAGGGAGTTTTGCACCTCTTCCTATCACTCAGAAGAGTCAGAGCCTTCATACTCAAGGAGAGCTGCCGGGTTACACTGAATTAATAATGATGGCTAGCATCTTCTAGCATTGACTGTGTGTGCCCCAGACACTCTTGTAAGGGCTTTACACATGTCAACTTAGTTAATCCTCACAACAGCTCAATGAGGTACATATTATTATGCTCTGAGTTTTAAAGGTGAAGGGCGGGAAGCTCAGAGAAAGGGTAAGCATTTAAGTCAGGAGAGCAGCTGCCTGGCTGGGGGAGCTACAGGTTCGTCCAGGACAATAACAAGCCCTGATGAGTTCCTGGTGGGGCCTGGCTGGGTGTGCAGCTGCAGGGCCGGCGTCCTGTTTGTCCTCACAATAAGCCCCCATTAATGAGGGAAGCACGATTGGGTTTCCTTGCTCCGGCAACCTGAAAGAGCCTATAGAATACAGATACTATTGTGAATGCTTTTGTAATCTGGAGCCCCCCCCCTCCCTCTTTTTAAAAAAATAAATAGAATAATCAACTTCTTAATGTATCCATAGGGAATTCAGGAAAGGGATGAAGAAGCTGCTTCTGTTTGTGAGGCATTTGCAATCATTGTTAGCGAGACAGAGCCAACAGATGGGGGACAATGGGGAGAGACTCAAGGCCTGGTGTAAGCAAACAGCGCTGCGGTCTGCCTGTGAATGGTGTGGGAAACAGAGGAAGGCAGGCGCTGGGGCTCGGAGGGGGATGGAAAGGAGAAAGTGGATGTGCTGAATGCATTGCCTAATCCTCAGACTTTACTTTCCTGAGCTGAAAATGAAGCCATAAATTATCGTCAAGACATTTTCCAGCTTTAACATACAACGAGTCTTGATCTTCTATGCAAGTAAGATTTTTGTGTGTGGTATTTATTAAAAGTCAGACACACCGCTAACTGATCTCCCCAGACTACAGCTCACATGGTCAGACTGCTACACTTTCTCTGTGAGCTCCCAAGTGCATACAAATGCCAGCTTCCCTCTCTCTGTTCACTTGGCAACTAATCTAAGAACAATGCTAGTAACTTCATGCGTTTACTATCTTAGTTATTTGTATTTCCATTTATGTGTCTAAATATGAAATTATGATATACATGAACTACAGAACTTAATAATTTGACTGATGTAACTTTTCAAAGAAATAAGCTTACCAAATGGAATACTCAGACATCTTGCTTGTTATCGGTTATTTTCTTTCTTTCCTTTGTCCTTGTATATGTTTTAAGTATTCATTTATTATTTATTCGCTTATTTAGGTTTTTGTTGTTGTTTTTGAGACAGGGTTTCTCTGTGTAGCTTTGTGCCTTTCCTGGAACTCGCTCTGTAGCCTAGGCTGGCCTCGAACTCACAGAGCTCTGCCTGCCTCTGCCTCCCGAGTGCTGGGATTAAAGGCGTGTGCCACCACCACCCAGCTTTTATTTGCTTATTTAGTTTTTAAGGCAAGGTCTCCCTATGTAACCCAGGCTTATGTTATGTAGTCCAGACTGGCCTTGAACTCTATTGGTCGGTCTTCTGCCTGAGCCTCCTCAATGCTGGAACATTCACACAGGACTATACACATGGTTGTTAATTTAAACACATCAACTTATTCTAAATACCAGTAACTGATCATGCCTGCTGAGCTGCGTGTATAGTTTAGAACTGATCAGAATGAAACCCATTAAAAATGATTTATGAGTTATTAGGGATGCTATTTATTGTTTTTGTTTTTTTAGATTTATTATTTCATTTATTTTATGTATGTGAGTCCCCTATCTGCAGACAGAGACTGCAGGCCAGAAAAGGGCTTCAGATCCCATTACAAATGGTTGTGAGCCACCATGTGGTTGCTGGAAATTGAACTCAGGACCTCTGGAAAAGCAGCCAGTGCTCTTAACTGCTGAGCCATCTCTTCAGTCCCAGAATGCTATATTTTCAAGAGTAAAGTGTTTTCATGCCAGAGGCATATGGCTAATATTAAAAAACAAAACAGGGAGTTTTGGGTCACACACTGAAATATAGAAATAATAAAGGAGATGGGATTCAGAAAGTACTTCTGTGGATGATTCTTAGGTTAGCTTTGTGCAGCCTGGACTATTCCACAGTATAGTTTTATAATGCTCTTTGGAGCTTATGGAACACTAAGTGTGGTTTTCAGACCAGCAACATTGACACTTAACAAGTTCTAGGTACCAGACTATCAGAGGGGGCCTGGTGGGCTGTTGTAACAGTACCTTCATATACTGGTTCTAGCACTGTTCTCAACACTGGAGAGCTAATCCTGTAATGCAGGCTGTGCACAGGACAGCGTGTAGTTGTACATTATAGCCAATGACCCATTCCTTCCACAGCCCCTCACTGTGCCTACCTGATCCAGAGTTTATGCAGAAAGGTACAAGACAGAGTATGCACTACGCACAGTGATTCACCGTTGCAAGTTGTTTACAGCAGGATTAAGATTGAACCAGAGTTTTATAAATCCAAATTGTGTCCTCATTGTTATCTTCCATTTCTCCTGTTGATAGTTAATTTTTTTCCGGTGAAGGGGGATTACATGCTTCCCCTCAGTCTTCTCTCCTTATCTTGAACCATCACGGCATCTTCATGAAGGCTAGAAAGAAAGAGTCTTGAAGAGGACTTGCATCTCTAGAAACAAAGGTATCAACTCATCTAGCCTCTTAGCTTCTATTTACCAAACCCCTGCCTCAAATACCACGTCTTCAGTGGAGTCCTTTTTGAACCCTCAAGCTAGTTGATATAATTTCTCCCTTCTCTAACGCCCCATCTCTCCAACTCCCATGGTTTGGATTTCTGTAGATCATATTTGCATTGTGTGAGTTAGTGCTGTGGGCTTTCTTTATCCACAGTGTTGAAATTGAGACTGCACCTTACTGTCTTTTGGCTTCTGCCTTGTCAATCCCAGTAACACACAGTACTAACTTAGTAGCTGTCCAGTTCTGGTGTGTGGAGGCAGGGCTTCCAGTCCAGCCAGAAATCCATCAGATAGTTTTCAGCCAAGGTGATTTGCTGTACAGAAGCATACACTTTGTGTTCCTTCCTAAGTATGCCTTTGCAGGTGACTGAGGTACATTCTTCCAATATTTATAGAACGCTCACAGTCATGTTTAAGAACGAAATCCACCCAGGAGGAATGGAGAGATCCAAAGAGGTTCTGGGGAACAAGGCCAGCTCTTTTATACCCTGAAGCTATCTAGGGCCAGCTACAGACATTAGAAAGGGCCAGACAGGGAAAGGAGGACAAATTTTTGATTTCACAGTCTTGCCTGGGGCCTGACTGACAGTAGCTGCTGTTTTAACCTCCATCTGCGAAGGGACTCAGGAAATCTCACTCTGGCGTTATGGAGGAATAATATCAACCTAGGAGGAAAATTCTAAGCATGAGAAGCAAGCTCCACTTGCTTTCCCACAGCCCCAAACTTATGGCGAGTCTGGAAAATATCTGAAGACAGAGTAGAAAACACATCTAGTTTATTTACAGCACACTTTTTCACACAAGCTCAGGAAGAACAAACAACAACCGAACGCACGGCTCCTGCCTCTCCCAGGAGGAGGGTTAATTACTTTTATGTGTTTGTTAGACGCACATCTTGAAATGATTCTATAACATAAATCTATGGTCAAGTTTCAGCAGAGAAATTCATTGAAGGAAAATTTGATCAGCAAAGATATGGTTTATATGGATTAAAATGAATTTTATCTGCATTTGGGGTTTAATCTAGACCATGTTTTTATCTGCATTGGCCCTTTTTTTCCCCCTTTATGAGATATTGCAGCTGGTCCTCCCAGATTCATTTTTCAAGGAATACTGCCATCATGCGGTCTGGTGTGTCAAGACTGCTTACATTCTGATTCCCTCCAGAAAGGGGCTTTGCTGCTTGAGGCTGGGTCTGTGGATGTTTTCCAAAAGATGATTTCAGATACTTTCCAAAGGGTGAACTCTGGTCCAGCTTTTGACTCAATTATCTGGTTACTGTATCAGTCCTAACACACAGAGAAGGAATCAAGCCCTGTCCACCTCACAAACTTGCGAACTCCTCACACATTCATTCATCGCTTGAAAGTCAGTAGGATGTTTTTGCCCTGCACATTCATGGAGCTGCCTGTGAAAATCCGCGGAGGCAGAGAGAGAACAAAACACGAACTCTCAGAGGGAGGCATTTTGGTGCTGAAAGCTCCTAAATGAGTGAAATTGGACTCCACTTAGTAATTAACATGTTTGACTAAACAAACAAATGCTGTGGGTTCTGCATTTTTAACAGAGAGAGTCTGTCAGGACACTGTGTTTCAGCTCCAATCCAGCCGTTCTACAGCAGGAATATCCTTATGTAGACGGAACATATGCAACCCTGCTCCCCACCCCTCCCCCAGCCCTGCAGCTTCATTGCATGACACGCTCCCCCCGCCCCCATCTCTCTGCAAGAATGCAGATTCTACTTTATATTCATTCAGCGGAGTATGTAAAGCATTATACCAAAATGTAAAGTCAAATCGATGGATCTTTGCAAACAGCTCCTTGGCCTCTGTGAACTCTGGGCATTAAAGGGCGTTTTGGAATCTTGAAAAGACAGTTTAGAAGCCAGCCCGATTTCTTTACCACATGAAAAAGAAGGGCAGTTTTCTTTCCTAACTATAGGTTGGCTTCAAAATTTTGCCAGAACTAAAGGGAGAATGCAAACGCTGCCTGGTGTACAATTGTGGGGTCAATGTTTTGATTGAGACAGAATTATGGCGAATTATTCCCATGAGCTGATTTTGTGAAGTGTGTGCCGGCGTGAGGGTGGAAAAACAAGCTGGCGCTGGTGTTTAAACCAGGCTGGAAGGGCAGTTGCTAGGAGACCCCGCACACAGCTGATGCCCCCACTGCCGGCTCGGACATGCTTTGTCTCAAGGACCCGGCCTTTTGCAGTCAAAGAGGACATTAAATGTCGTCTGTCAAAATTTAGGTGGAGGAAAAATTCAGGTGGACCAATGCTTGGCTATTGTTTGTGTCAATCTAGCTGTTCTGACGTCCATCACCCATTAAAGATGGGTTTTGAAAGGGAAAATGTAGCATTGTGCCAGGAACCAAGAGCCCCCGGAAACGCTCAAGGGAATTAGTTACAAATGCAGTTTGAATGCTCCTATATGAAAGGCAGATGGTCTGGAAACCAGTTCCGAGAAGCAGGCAGCCTCAGCTAAGTGATCGCTTCAATGTTCCGAAGAGAGGACTGCCAGTCTACAAACAGAGTTCTGAGAGGAAAGGCGCACGAGCGGGACTTTAGATCCTGCCGTTTACAAAACAACCATTTCAGTCATTTGTGGGAACCGTTTAATAGACTTTTATGAGAAACACACAGGCTTCCAGTTTGTAATTTAGACCCCAGAGATGAGCCGAACTGGAGAGCTGGAGGTGGCTTAGAAGTTCTTTTAGCGCCCTCATCTGGCAGAAGGCGGAACCTGACGTAGCCAGCGGACAAGTGCGGTCTATAAGATGCTGCCCGCCTTCGTAAAGTAATACCAACCTTTGCCGGTGCTCAAGATACTATATCCAGCGAGGAGGGAGTATTTTAAAGTATAGGGAAGGCGAAATTCTTAAATTTTGTGTTTTGAATATTTGAAGTACACGAGCCGGGGACACTGTCTTGGGCCCCCACTCCCATCAACTACCTATCTTTCTCAGGAGAGTCATGCTCTTCTGTGTGCTGGGGACAGGGGACAATCGGCAACTCTTTTGTAGTGCCTGTCCGTGTACAAAGCCCCTGCTGTGCATTGAGTCATTTATTTGTTACAAGTCTGGGAATTATTCTCATGAGCTGGTGTGCTCAGTCGGAGGAACTGATAAGTATTGTTACAAAGTTTAGCTGTAACTCTACCACTGCCTCCAGATAAGGGAATATCTGTCTTCCTTTGTCACTGGCCTTCCAGAATAGGCAATTGAAATTCCAAAATGGTTTGAAATTTTGGTTTTGTTTGTTTTATTTTCATATCTAATACCTGGGTGTATGGGGGAACCTCTGTGCTTTATTGCTCTCTATGGAAAAGGAAAAATCCATCACTGTTTCCAGTATTGGAGAAGCTAGTGTGTACTAAGTCTGGGACATAGTAACTTTCAGGATGTTGGTCCAGGCAGCCTGGAGAGAACTGAGCTTGGGTCCAAGAAACAGAAGAAAGGAAATAAAACAGTTGCCTACCAGTTATACTCTTAAACTTTACTACAAAGAGATCTCTTTGGAGAGATGGAGACCTGTGAATGAGGATGGCCCCTTTGCGTCCTCTTGTCCAGAAATTAGGGGTTCAGAACCTGTTGCTTTGGCCCAGAAAGCTCTGCCCCTAAACAGGCAACAAGACCCACTCTGGCATTTCCTTTTTCCTTCATCCTAGGAGAAGCCAACTACCATGTTGGGAGAATATTCAAACAGGCTCCTGGAGAGACTGTGTGCACAGAAAGCCCCCCACCAGCACTAACCTGTTGGTTAACTGACCAAGTCAGTTTGAAAGGCAATCAGCTAACCCTTGGCCTCCAAGTCTTTCATCATCTGAGGTCTCAAACATCACAGAGCCAAGAAAAGCCTTTCCATTGTGTTCTGACCTACGAGAGATTATAAATGATTACAAGGTTGCGTTAAGCCAACACATTTTGGGACTATTTGTTAGGTAGAAAAAAAAAAGACCAACCTGCAATTTATTTGCCATTTATCCATGCAGAGTTCCGTATAACTGTTGGTTCTTAATTTTCCTGATTTCTGTGTTACAAATAACGGCAATGATTTCAATTACAGTACTAAACCACTTGCCTGTTGATACAGAAAGCGTTTGGAACCAATCTCTGCTGAAATCCATGTTACAACTGGAATTTTCCACTGCACTTGCTGGTGTTACCTATTAATGCACGTTATTAATACAGTTAAAAGCATCTCTGTACAAAGTTTTCACATGAAAAATATATGAAATAATGACAAACAAAACAATACAGTGTGTCCTGAGATTTTACACAGCCCCTTAAGTATGACAGATAAGAAGAACGGGATTATCAGGCAATCTCAGAATACATAGCAGTGAGCCCATAGCAAGAGTACCCTGATTCATCTGCTGGAAAGTCAGAGAGGCCCAGGGGATTCTGCTATCATAGAAATTCTAGTTTCTGAAAATATATTTTAGGAGTCTGGCTTCTTATTTCTTCCCAGTGATTGCATTTAACAATTGTAGCCCAGTAGTGTTAAATCCATCGTTTGGAATGTCACAATAAACCAAGGAGCCGTTTGTGTTCTGAAGATGACACACAGTGGAGAGCTTGTGTTATACACAGGCATTGAGACAACAAGCACCTGGGCCTTTGCTCCTGCCGCCCAGGACCCCAGGGAGTGCAAGGGGGTCTTGGGTCTACTTGCTTCTACATCACTGATGTGTCAGAAGTTCTTCCTACCATCAAGACCAGAGGACACTGTACTATCCTAGGCATGTTGTGAAACACTAATAAAAAAACACATTGTTCGCAATGGAGTTTTCATTTTAGGAGCCCAAGAGAAGGGGTGCTTCTGAAAGGCCAGGCTAGATGGCGTGAAACATGGCCACTTTATAATGTGGCCTCCTGGGACCCAAGGGATGGCTATTTGAAGCTAAGTCTAGATGATATGATGGTAGGTCTCAGGTTGGTCTTTCTTTCTTTCTTTCTTTCTTTCTTTCTTTCTTTCTTTCTTTTTTTTTTTCATTAGTCACAATATTCCAGATATACTGCAATGACTTTGATTTTTCTCTGAATTTTATTCTTAATTTTTTGGATAAATCAGTCAATAATTCACTTTTAGCAGAATGGTAGAAATAACTTCCTTAATTTTGTCTGTTTCTTCACAGAAACTTTGTTTTCTCAAAGTATTTCACAGAGACCCATTTACTTTCTACAGCTATGAAACTGGACTTTTAGAAAGACAAAAGTCATATAAATCGGGTAGTAACAAAATGAGGGTTTGGAGGGTGGGGGTTTGAAGTACACTGGCCTAGCATGCATGAGGCTGCACATTCGGTCCTCAGCACCTAGACCAAACTGAGCCAAAAAGACAGTGGCCACAGTAGCAGAAGTAACAATTAAACAACTTTTTTGAGTTATTTAGCCAAAGGAACTTGAAATTTAAAAAAAAAAAAAAAAAAACAAGGACTGGGGCTGGTGGGTGGGTGGGGGATGCCAAATGATAACATTTCTTCCACAAGGCAATGGTAATCCCTCTATCTTTGGAGGGAGATCAATGGTCTAGTTAACCCGGAGAGAAAAAGCAGAGGTTGCAGAGGAATTAACAGTCTCAGATTGGACTTTGCTCGCCAGGAAGGCTGGAATCTTGCTGGATTACGAGCAGAGATAGCAGTTGATCCAGAGGTTAATGACCCCATTCTCATCCCTGCCCACATTCCTCAGTGAGCTAGTTCTTCACGGTCCCCATATATGGTTGGGGGTGAGAGGTTGCTGGAGTGATGGTGTTTCTGGAGAAAAGCCACATAACTTCTGAATTGGCCAATAACTGGTTGTACGAAAGTAGCCAATGCGGCTAGCATGGACGAGGACCTCCTAACTAGAGGCAAGGGACTGGAGCCATTTGCTCTATGACCAGCAGAGGCTATAATGTGAATAAAACCAAATAAGAGCCAGGGAGACACTCTGTCACCCTGCATAGAGTTCAGGGATGAGGGTCCAGAAGACAATGGACCCATTCAGGGCTTCTTTGTTCTCCAGCCTCACTCAGAGTCTGGTCATACTGGTAATTTATGGCATAGAGTCTTCAATGCTGGTTGTTAAATATTAGTGTTCCAAATATTGTTTCTGCACTTAACACTTCTTCCTGGACATCTCTTTACAGGGAAAGTCAGAACTCTCAAAAACATAGTTAATTTCTAGTATAGTGACTACTTATCTAAAGAGACTGCTATGTATTTGGGTCAGATTAAACATACTTGTTTGGAATGAAATTAAATTGCCCTTTACTTTACTGCCAAGTAAAATGGGGGATACCGGTGAGAGGGGATCTGATCAATTTAAATGTCACAAACCAGAGATTCTGTATGACATTTGAAAAGTTTGCAACTTTGTGGGAAAAAAAAAATCCATTGGACAGGCAACGGAGAATCATAGGGGTGCTGGCAGCACCATCTAAGCCATGAACACACAAAAGTCTACCTCGGTGGAGATGTTTGTTTTTCTCATTATTCTATTTCCAGTGCCCTTGGTATGTAATGGTCACACAGTAGGTCCTCAGCATGCATTTGCGGAAGAAATGGTAAGTTCATGCAGCTCCCCCATAGAGTCTTAATGTAAGTTCAGCAAAAGCGGGAAGTCGTGGTGCGGTCCACTCCGGACTGCCCCAAGGCTGAACAAACACTTCCGGTCTCTCAGTCTCCCTCTTTTCTCTACGGGCCCTTGCCCTCGAATTCGGCTTTACTGTTGTCGTCACTTTAAAACACACAGCAAAAGTTGAAATCAATAAACTTTTAAAGTTCAAATAATAGTCAAAAATATGTAAAACTAATGGACAGTGTTAGAAGGTGTTGATGGAGCGAGTGTTTTGACTAAAGGAGTGTGTGATGGGGATTTCTGGTGGGCTCCGACTGTTCTGTGGTAGGTCTGGGCGTTGAATATACAAATCATTATGATTTGATAAGCTATGCACTCAGGACTTGCTGGTTTTGTGTATTTATGTTACACATGAGTGTATCAAGTGAAAAGGTGTGTTGATCTGCAATCATGTTTATAGACTTATGAACCATTTAAAAATGTAAAAAATCCACATTGCTAATTATTCTGCAGGGATTTTCTGAATCCATCCACAATATGTAAATTATGGCTAATTAGTATTCTAGTTAGCGCTTGCTATTAGTTCTCTAATTTTAATGATGATAAGTAAATCAATTTGAATATTTTCCTCTGCAACTTTTTCTGTTGAAAAACTAACACAGAGGAGCTGAAAAAGCAAAGCAATTAAAACTAATAGGGACCTGCATATCACTCATTATATTTTTCACTTTTTAACTTTGTCTGCGTTTGATTCCTGTGTTCTGTCCTCTCTGCGCCTCTTGTCTCTTGGTCTCTCTCTTATTTATATGTCTGAACTATTTTAAAATAAAAGTTTTAGAGGTATTGGATTTAGTTAGCTCAGCAGTAAAACAGGCTGTGTGAGACCCTGGGTTTGATCTCCAGTAAAACACACACACACACACACACACACACACACACACACACACACACACACACAAACAAAAGAGGATGTGTTAGACAGCGTGCCAATTGATTATGCATTGCATTAGTTGAGGACAAACACTTTTCTTTCACACAGTCTGAATACCTGACTCACACATTTCCAAATCAACAATCTCACAGTAAAAAGTAATATCGAGTCTGTATTTGTGTTTGTAATTTGTCTAAACAAACACAGCTTTTCCTAATTGATTTGAGAAATAAAAAATCAGGATTCAGTAAAGTTCATTCACTTGTTGCATTTACTTGTTTCATTTCTGCAAGTTCTTTTTTTTTTTCCCCTAAAATGTTGCCCCCCTCCCCCCACTAGCCCACCCTGCTTTTTCAGAACATTGAAAATTTTCAAGTCTGGTTACTGGCAAACCTTCTGTTTGTTTTTAGATGTGCATAATTAGGCGCGATTTTACAGGCTCATTTCACAAAATCATTAAAGGTTTTCAGTAGCACGTGTATCAACAACAGAAACAAATTCTCATTTTTGCTTATTATATAGTCAGAGTAAGACACTAGAGCTCCAGCCAGGCACCAGATGTTTCTGTCGGGGAGAAAACATGAAGAGCATTAAGAGCTTTTTAAATCTTACACTTTCACTTTGGTCTTATAAGAAATAATTGTGACATTTCATGCTCGGAAATGTGTCACAGGAGCTTTCCTTCATATCGACACCACGCACTGCGGAAGGGAACTGCTTACGTATCTGCAGTTTAAACGACCTGAAAACTCAGTGAGAGCCTGGGAGGATATTTTGAAGTTTGAAATGATCCCTATATAAATAGAACGGATCAGCATAACTTTGGGATAAAATTAGCCGGCAGTTTGTGGACTCTCCAGCCTTGCCTGTGTGCTGGGTGCTACTCTCCTGATAAATCACTGCTCGGCTTCCACATGGCGCAGAGGATGGACGGCATCATTGCCCCTATCAGCAAAGCTGGAGCTGCCAAGTTAGTTAAGAAAAATTTCCTGGATGCTCTAAAGTCCAATGACTTCGAAAAACTGAAGGATATTTTAACCCAGAGGCAAATAGATGTGGACACAGTGTTTGAAGTTGAAGATGAGAACATGGTCTTGGCATCTTACAAACAAGGTAAAAATTTTAGAGGTGTAATTATGAAATGGTTATAAAATGAATTTTTGGGTCAGTAGGTCAGTTTTTGTCTTCAAAGCAGTTTTCTTATTGTTAATGTCTGTTTAGAAATTATTTCTAATATTTATCTTTCCTTCCTTTTAAAACTAGGATGCATTTGGGCTGGTTTATATATTATGCACATATTTCTGTACGTAAATTTCTGTTTACTGCTCTTTCCCGGTCTTGTGCCTGCAATTTGGGACCCTGGGTGTTTGCATTTGTCATGCACAGTGTGTTTAGGACTTCTCTTGTGACTGTGGTGGCATAGGATAAAGAAAATGTCCCTGACTCTGGTCAGACTGCTGAGATGTACGTGTGGCAGGGTGGCTGTTGGGGGTCAGGCTGCTGAGTCTGTGCTAACAGCTACTTACAGATATATCATCTCTATGTCCGTGGGGATGAAAAAGGGGGCTTTCTTCTCCACTTAGAGAGCTAATGAATGGAGAAAGCTGGGCCGTAGGCACCTTCATGGTCTGCATCATTTTAATGGGTTTCAGTGCAGGAATAAAAGCTGAAGTCGAAATACCACAAAGTTAACTTTTATTTTTCCTTTCTGCTGGGCTGTGATAATAGATCAAAAATATTTTAAAGGGTTTAATTCAGAATCTTTGCTTTTTTTCCTAAAAAATTAGGAAAACAGAAGTTAGAACAGAAAAATTTTTATTAAGTTCCCCCTCCCCCAGAACTCCTGCTTAATAAATCAGAAATTGATTAGAACACTCATTCTGATTTCTCAAATCAACTAGTTAATGGGAAACCTTAAGTAGTTAGGCTGTCTGGTGAGTATACTGCAAAGAAATACTCTGTTCACCCTCATTTCTGTCTAAAGAAACCAGGTGGGAAAGGATAGTTGTTTATGCTCATATATAAACCTGTTTTCTATCCATTCAAAATCCTTAGCGTCAGCAATTTCCTGACACAAATGATAATAGCATCTATTTCTAGCTAATTCTCTGCAATTCTGGAGGAAGCATAAACTCGTTGAGGACAGTGGCTGCAACTTTTATTTGTGCTTTGTAATAAATTGTCGTTGCTGTTTTGTCTGAAAAATGAAGGCATATGATTTTTTTTTTTTACAAAGTTGAAGGGATTCTGTTGAAGGAAAAAATCATATGCTGCATAATCTGATGGCTTGCACCTTATGACTTTATTTAATGATACTATCTGGATGCTAAGTGTATTTTATGGCGATTAAAAAAACAAAACAAAACAAAAATCCCTTCTATGTGTGCCACATGCAAGAGGACAAAGATTCAAGCCAGAGGGTAAACTACTTGACACTGAGTTGCAAAGAGCACCTTTTCTCATTTCCAGAGCAGGCAAATCCTTCAGACAGCACAAGGGCTCAGAAGTTCTGATAAAGAGAACTTGAAGGTGTGTGCTTTTGATAAACATTTCTCCTGGTGTCATAGCCCCCAAATGAGAAGAAACTCTGTTTCAGTTGTCAGAACAAGCTAATTCCTGTGGTCCTCATGGAGCTAACTTTTTATTTACGCTGATGACTGTTTTTCTAGCATTCAGGCTGTGGAATGTGGCTTTCAGTCAGGGGCAGAAATTTAAACTGTCCCCGCAAAGAAAGGAAAGAGTCCCAGTCTTAGGTAGGTGTCTGTTTGGAAATAACGGGACTTGGGGTTTGTATCTTCAGGGCTGTCCGAGAAAGCAGTGCATGCACACACAGTGTGTACAGAACTAACTTTCCTCTGTTTACCATGAACATGTCAGACTCTGCCTCCAGTCACAGCCTAGGGTAAAATTCTCACTTTCTCAAAAGTTACTTGAAACTTGTTTTATGTGCCTGCAGGCTTAGTGCCAACCCTTTCACTCTTAAGGTAGGCGTGGAAGCAGTAAGTAGAACCCCAGCTCCTGGCCAAGTAAAATAGATCTAAGTGGTGATATCAATGTCTTACCTCACAAAGGAATTCTCAGAACAGTGTGGGACTGAGCGGTTGCAACTGGGTAGTTAATTAGTCAGTCAGTTCCTTCTGGGGTTTGTCTAAAGGACTGGGAGCCACCTCTGTGTGGCTTTGAAGGACGTGTGGCTGGGTTACAGTTTCTGATACGTTTTTTTCATTAAGTAAAAGCAGACTTTGGGGATGTTGAAAGGCTACATGTTACTCTTTGATTTTTTTTTTAAGTACACGGAAAGGCTGTACTCCTAAAAGTGAACAAGAAAAGTCCACAAGACACCTCTGCGCAGTTTGATTCACTTTTATAAAAGAAGGGGAGAAGCTGCATCACTCCTATCCACTCTCAGAAAGGGAACATAGTTGTTTACTCTCAAGGAGTGGGTATCTCCTGCTTAGGTATTATTCACATAATAAATGAAGCAAAGTGTAATATGGGCAACAGATATGGCCACCTCAAAACTTTCTTACACAGCTGAAAATATGATTCTGTATTCAACAGTCTATTATCCACAGGCGGTTAGCTGGTCTGCAATCAACCTTCAGGTGATCTTAGTTTCCTTTAAAACACACTACATCCCTTTCCACAGAATTTCAAAAAGTGGTTGAATTGGTTACTAAATATAGCATGTCTCATCAAACGTCAAGATCAGTGTGTGAGTGCTGGACTCAGAACTCAGAACTCCACTGGCAAAGAAATTGACTTAGAGTGTAAATATCCCCTGACTCTAGTCTAAAATGTATTAAGTGCACCAGTCATTAAAAGATGACTCCGCTAAAAGACTGTGCATTTTATGAGGAGTGGAGAGTGAGGTATTGGGTCAGAGGGTTCTTTTTTCTCGCTGTTCTGGGTCTTTCTCCTTCACAAGCTTTCACCAGTGAAGGCCACACTTGAAGCAGCCTCCATAGGAATTCTCAGTCTGTGCCGGGAGTTTATCGCACTTAACATTTGTTCTTAAAGTCAGATACCACTCTCTCCCCACACCCTGCCGTTCTTCGCTTTATCGTGAAATCTTCAGATAAATTCCCGGTTTGTTCTTTTAAAAAGCCCCCTTCTCTCACTTTGTAAAACTAACAACCAAAACCTATTAGCCGGCATTAGAGACAATTCCCAGGGAACGACAGGCCGAGATGGGTGGTTTTAAAAGCGTAGAAAAAAAGCAAAATATCATCCACTGGACAATCATTTTACTTTTAAGAATTTATTTAGTGCGTGCAAGTGTACCACAACATATTGTGGCGATCAGAAGACACTTTGGGGTTCTCTCCTTCCACCATGTGAGTCACGAGGTTCAAACTCAGATTCTCAAGTTTGGCAGCAAGCACCAACTCAGCCATCTCGACGGCCCCAGATAATCTCTTTAAAATACAATGACACAAAGAAATCATGAATACCCAAGTGAATTTTTAACTACTGGATGTGACTAACAGTTGAATAGTTAAGGGATGTCATGCCATAGTTTGTTCTGAGATAAGTAGAAACTATTTAGGGTAAAGTGAAATGAAGGAGAAATCTCTAAGGCTCTCTCTCCATCACTCTGGTTCCCACTGTCAGCCTATGTACTGGAACCATGGACAGATGTCTTCAAGGCTGTTTTTAAAGCTTTCCCCAGCTATATACTTCAATTCTTCTGTAGTTGTATGTTTTGGCTCCCTAATGAGACAGGCAGAATATCAAACCTATGTCTCTGGTATGAAGCTCCCTAGCCAGTAAGGTTAATGAACACCCTTTATTAATCAGTGTAATACACTTTAAGTACTTCATTTATGACCCACAGCCTCTTCTGGTCCCTTGCATGGTAGTCGTATTTTTAATTAAAATAACCAACGAATTCGTTTCCACTTGAAAAGTTTCTGGCAGGTACTCTATCTACTTTCTTAAGTAGCAGTTGATGTCCAAAGTTACCACAGGAGCTTTTTGTTCTTAATAAATAATCTCGTTCTCACCTGTTTTTCTCTTGTTTTTAGGAAGTTACTTTCCTCTGTTCCTCTTACCGACCCAGGGGACTTCCTTCTTCCTAGGTGCTCGAAAAGTTTCTCTTTTTAAAACTTTGTATTTCAAGCTTGCTTTCCTCTCCCATTCTCTAGGAAGCCTCTGAGAATTATCCTGAGAATATTAGTTATTAAACCAGTAGCCCAGAATCGCGCTTGTGCCTATAATCTTTCATGGCTGTGTAAATACCTGGACATGGTCAGAGTAAATGTCTGCTAATCCAGCTGCAGCAGTGTGTGCAAGCTTTGTCGGCAGCCCGAGGCTTCTCCAGCGTGGGGCTGGTTTTCCTTGGATACCGTTAGCACTGATAACTGTTGCAGAGCCTGGGCTTAGCTTTAGTTTAACCAGAGATGTGTGTCCTCTCCGAGCACTGGAGCCAAACCAATGCTCTTTTTCAAAAGTGGGCCATAAGCCTTCCATCCTCACCAAGTTTCTTGGGTGAGGGGGCTTTCTGCCTAGCCTTGCAGACCTACGACTTCAGTTTCAGGTTTAAATAAAACTTTCAGAAGTGTGCACAAGAGGGTTAGTTGTGCAAAGGTTTTGAAAGGGTGAAACTTCTAAAACTTCTTTACCATTTTTAGCTGTGTCGGGCAGAACTGCAGATTGGAGGCAGCTTTGACGAATTTGGGGGCGTGGAGATTGGAGTTTGAGAGTTAAAAAAAATGTTTTTTGTTACTTTTAAAGTTGTTTCTTCCTTACAGGTGTATATGATATGCTAAACATAGTCTCCTCTGTCCCGCCCCGTTCTCTCTGTCTTCCCTCCTCCTTTTTTCTCTTCTCATTAATCTCTTTTGTTCCCCTGAACAATTTCATTTCTACTTCATTGAGTCCGTACTAAATATAGAATATATATTTATATGTATCATAACTATATATACTATATGACATCTAGGTAGCACAAATGAGAGAGAAAAGTATTACCTTTCTGAGACCGCCTTACTGTGATAATTTCCAGGCAGATCTATTTTCTGCAAACAATATAACTTTATTCCCTTTTATGGCTGAAGGAAAGCTCCATGGTGTCTACAAAAAAAAAATCACATTTTCCTTACCTATTCTGCTTTTGGCACAAGTAAGCATATCACAAAGACACTGGCCGTATTTATCACAGCACCACGTGCTACACCTGAGTTGTGGAGCCAATGTGGGTGTCTAGCAGCAGTCTTAGAGAGCTTGGCCTCTCCACCATCGGTTATATGGGTGTGTTCCACTATTTTGTTTTTACCCACACTAAGTATGCTTCACAGAGGCTCTGCCAGGACTCTGAGCCCCCTGGGCACAGATAACACGTGATGCACTGAAGATGAATGGCATAAGCAGATGACATGTCTCGGTATGAGGAAGCGCTATGACAGTGGATGCTACAGATCCCTGTGTGCATGGCTTGCACTCGGGGTCCAGAGTGGGGTTTTTGTGTAGGGAACAGCCTTGCTCCTGTCTCAGCCTCTGTTCAGTTGAACCCCTTGCTGAAGCCAAGCTTTCCTGAACAGGTGCCCATGTCTGCAGCTTGCATATACGGGAATCTGAGCGGCTTTCCCCAGAAGGAGGCAGTACCTTCTTCACACCCTCCCCCAGTGGACTCTGTCCTCCTCTTCCTCTCCAGCCTTCCCCTTGTGCAGTCTGAGCACGCAGTTCATTGGCAGCTTACCTCTGCAGAAGTGCACAGAGCAGTGTTTACCTTCCGAAGGTAAACATGAAGAGAAAATCACATTCTAGGTTTGGATGCCTTGGGAAGAGTGTGCTATAAGAGAAAGGACTAGTGTACACAGTAAATTCACTTGCTCCTGGCATGCTGTGACTATTGGTAGTTGTAGGCACACATGCATGAGCAAATTCTGGTCTTTTGACATATCAACATTAACAATAGCACACGAATTGGCACACACCATCTTTGGTTTCGGAAGCTCCCATGACCTCAGATCTGGTGCTCCATGAGGATAAGTGAACTTATTTCCATTCTTGCTGGAGAACCTGTGCTCCAGCTTGGTTTTAAGGGTGGACTCCTTGCTAAGGCCTGTGTTTCCTCAGCTCAGTGCAGCTTGCTTTCCTGTTTTGCTGCAGGCTGAGTTATCCAGACTCTCCCGACCCCATCTCCAACTCTACCACCAAAGTTCTAAAGTGCAGATTAAAGGCAGACGTAAGCATAGCCTGAGCCTTCAGTCATCTGTCCCATGGTAAGGCCTCTCAGGGCAGCAGAAGGTGCCTTCCTGTCTCCCAAATACACAGATGCCATGTAGAAGAAGTGGGTTTTTAGAAGCAGTTCCACTTTCGGCTTGGTGAAATTCCAGGATCCGGTGGTCTGTGAGCCTAATTTCACAGTGAACAGTTATGATTATAAGAGACATAGATGGGACTGACTGTTCCAAAGCCAAGCATGACTGACTGGTCCATATAATAAACGGGCAAGGAAAATTCTATTGGGGCTGCAGGAATTTAGGAATAAGGAACACCATAAACAAACAAATGCATTTCCATGCCAGCAATGTGGCATGTTTACGGATGCATTTAGGAGCATCTCCCTCCACCCCCACTTTTTTGATCTGTATCAAAGGCTTAGAGCTAAACCTATACCATTTCCACAAAGACAAATACAGATGGAAACCCCATGTGGCAGATATACCCAGTCCACGAGATTGAACTGAAGCAGGTGATTTGTGGCTCTAGCAGGCTGAGAAAGTGGCCATCTTCTCGTCTGGAAAATGAGAAGATTGGGCTGGATGGTCTTCCTATCATGTGTTTCTTTGATTTTACATCAAAATGGTGTTTTCTTAATCAGCTCTCTGCTGTTTCTTCCAGGATCATTTTTTTTTTCTATCCTATGTGGGAGCAGGCATGACTTTCCAATCAGTTGCAGCATGATGGTATCTTTGCTACCAGAAAGCAGGCAAAGGACACTTTGGCTTTCCGGTTCAGAACCGGCTCCTTTCTGAGAGTTAGAGAAAGTGCCATCACACGTTGCTTGTGGAGGAATAATGAGTACAAGAAGTTGGGATGATCTGAGTGTGATGGAGCATGCCTGAGGTCCCACTGCTAGGGAAGCAGAGGGAGGAGGGTTGCTGTGAGTTCAAGACCCATCTGGGCTACACAGTGAGACCCTCTTTCAAAAAGCTGGATCAGAAGAAAGGAGGAAGAAAAATTTTATGTAGTGAGAATAGTCTGTCTAAGATCTTAGATCTTGGGACTGTTCTCTTGACTAAATTGTGCCTAATTTGGGCACAGTTATGTATGTGACACATTCAAGTTCCTTGTTTGTTTTTGGCTGTTAGGAAGTTCAGACAACCTTACAATGCTGTTTCAGTGTGAGCACCAAATTTTTAATTTATGAACCTCTTTTACTTATCATTTCCCCCTTTGCCATTATTTTGTAGATCATTAAAGGAATCTTGAATAAAAATGTGTGATTTACCCCATGTTTTTCTTCAGAAAGAGATACCGGATAAACCAACAGGCAGGCAAAATATTAAAAAAAAAATCCAATCAAATCACACACTGACTGACAACTGTACATACAGGGCTGAAGAATGGACATGAATAAAATTTATAAGCTTCAGAATGATTCAAACAAACTGAAAATGACTTGAAATTAAAAAAAGTTCTTAGAATGCATTCACGTAGCATAGGCTGTAAAAATAAAGTGCAACCACACACACTGCAGTTGTGAGCTAATGTGCTTTTGAGATCTAGGAAGCCTAAGTAAAGGGACAGGGGACTAGGAGCAGCAGAGAGGGCAAGAGCTGGAGAAAGCCTGATCCACGGCAGTCCTCAGAACAAGGCACTGAGCGTCTGGTCAGTTGCCAGGGGCAAACTCCTGGTCTATCTTCCCTTCCATTTTATAGATGTGACCAAAATAAAACACCTTGTTAAAATCCCCACAGGACAGGGAGAGACACTGGCCAAAGGTAAACTTCCTCTCCTTTTTTTCTCAGGCTATTGGCTGCCCAGTTATAAGCTGAAGTCTTCCTGGGCAACTGGCCTGCACCTCTCAGTCTTGCTGGGTCACGTGGAGTGCCTGATGGTCCTGCTGGACCACAATGCCACCATCAACTGCCGGCCCAACGGGAAGACCCCTCTGCACGTGGCTTGTGAAATGGCCAACCTCGAGTGCGTGAAGGTTCTCTGTGACCGTGGGGCAAAGCTCAACTGCTACTCCCTGAGTGGACACACTGCTTTGCACTTCTGCACGACACCAAACTCCATCCTCTGCGCCAAGCAACTGGTGTCTCGAGGTAAGACTTACTGGGTGGCTGACATGTGTTCACACGCACATGGTTTATTGTGTGTGTTCATACACACATGGTTTGGGGCCTTGGTCATCTCTTCTTGCCTCAGGCAATGTGATGGCACGTTCAGCCTGATTCAGGTCTGAAATCATCATATACATGACTATTTACATTTTTGATGGTTTTATAGTATGTGTGTATTGCCCACTGAGGTCATTCAGTGATTATCACACTGAATCTTAATTTTTAAGTGTAAGAAGTATATTGATTTTCAGTTATGTTGATGTGTGGTATTTAGCCCTTATGCATCAAGTATTGTGATGACAAAGAGAAAACTGTTTCTGCTCTCAACTTATATATATATGTATAGATGTATACATGAATATACGTATATGTATACATATTTCAGTAGCAGAGGATATAATAGTAGCAAAATAAACTTTAATTATAAAATAGGGAAGTGCTACCCAGGGGAAAACACTGTCTATGTTAGGAGTGAACTATTATAAAGTGTTAAAGATTTCTCTGGGTCAAGCAGTTGTTGTTTGCCAGATAGAATCCCATGTAGACATGCAATGCAGTTTGCACATTTCTCAGGCAAGGGCCTATCGACTTTGGAGATCCACGGATGTAAGTACTTGCATGTAGATTCCTATAGCTGAACATACTCGATTTCCTTGTTATTAATATCTAGGGGTGAGAAGATGGGATGGATGGTCGATTTATAAGAAGTGATACCCTGTTTCCCAAAGTGGCTGGACCGTTTTCTATTTCCACCAGCAATGTGTGCAAACTCCAATTGCTTGCTATTCTTGCCAAAATTGATAAAGTAAGATATTAGCAAAAAGTTTAGCTCTCTGATAAATATGTAACACTGTCTCGTTATGGTTTTAGACTGAATTTCCTTAAGGGTGATGTGAGTGTTGTTATATGTTTACTTGACAGATGAATATTCACCTGGAGAAATATCTGTTTATGTCTTTTGCTCCTTTTTTAATGAATGAGCTGCTTGTGGCTTGGTTATTCTGGATACAAGTCCTTTATCAGATCCACAGTTTGCACATAATCCCATCATGTGTTTCCCTTTTTTATTTTCCTGCTCCCTCTCTCTCTCTCTCTCTCTCTCTCTCTCTCTCTCTCTCTCTCTCTCTCTCTCCCTCCCTCTCTCTCTCTTCCTCTCTCTCTCTCTCTCTCTCTCTCTCTCTCTCTCTCTCTCTCTCTCCCCCCCCCCCCATGACAAGGGCTCCCAAACTATGTAACTAATTCAGTCCTGTAATTTAAGAGTTCTGGCACCTGGGAGACTGAGACAGGAGGATGACACGTTTTCAGGCCAGTTCAGGCTATAATGAGAATCAATGAGAAATATCTGAAAAAACACAAGAAGCAATAGCATAAACGAAAAAAGAAGGAGTCTAGTTCATGATAAATGCTAACATTCAAACAGCCAAAGTGTAAGGAGGAGCCAGTGAAGGAGAGTGGGATGGACTGACAGAGAAGTTGGAGGGCTGAGCCTGCTTGCAGGGAAACAGGACGAAGAAAGAGGTGAGTTTGTTGAGAAGCAGGGACTAGCCACCTACAGGGAAAGCTACCAAGGTTAAATGAGATATTCCTTAAAGCAGATTAACATTGATTTAAAAAAAAAACAACAAAACTAAACAAAACAGAAACTAGTTTGATGAAATGGTGTGGAAGATAGATTAGACTGGGTAGGGAGTAAATGAGTGTTTGGGAGTGAATATGCTGGTGACTGTTGAGGGAACTTTGCCTGGAAAACCCAGTGCAAGCAGAGTCTGGTTGTGATGACTGGGCTGGGGGAGGCCCCAGGAGGGTACTGTCTGCAACCTGGATAAAGGACTACAGGGAGGCCAAAGGAAAACTGCTGAGGATGGGTACTTTGGGGTTACTTTAGCAAGCTTTCAAGGATCCAGTTTTCTAAAGCTGAGATAGGATGAAATCTGGAGATGACGACACGCATCTCCATTTTTAACAAGTACGCCATAAAAGATGCTTTCCAACGCCGGGCTGGATTTGGTGATGGTAAGATGTGTTCCCCCTCAACAATGCTGTCCAAAGTCATCAGCAAAGATGAGGGAGAGCAGGAAAGGTAGACATTTCCATGAGCGTGGGGAGGAATGCAAGAAAAATTTACTCAAGAAGTATAGTAAGACGACAGAGGTCCTAGAAGGAGCTTCTCAAACTATGGGAATGAAGGGGGGCCATCAGCCTGGCTGCTGCTTCCTGAGGAGGGAGGGGGAAGGGACGAGAAGAGGGAGGAAGAGAAAGAATGAGAGAGGGCAGGCAAGCGAAAGGCTGAGTGTGGGGAGAGAGAGAGAGAGAGAGAGAGAGAGAGAGAGAGAGAGAGAGACAGAGAGACAGAGAGAGACAGAGACAGAGAGAGAGACAAAGAAGAGAGACAGAAAGACAGAGAGAGACAGTGGCAGAGAAACAGATCAAGAGAGAGAGGGAGAGAGAGAGAGAGAGAGAGAGAGAGAGAGAGAGAGAGAAACAGAAAGACAGAGACAGAAAGACACACAGAGAGAAAGACAGAAAGACAGAGAGAGACAGAGACAGAGAGAGACAGAGCAAGAAAGAGAGACAAAGAAGAGAGACAGAAAGACAGAGAGAGACAGTGGCAGAGAAACGAGAGAGAGAGAGAGAGAGAGAGAGAGAGAGAGAGAGAGAGAGAGAGAGGAGAGCTGGGGGTGCGTGGGGGTGGGGTGGTGGGGTGGGGGCTGGGGTGGGGGGTTGGTGGATGGGTCAGCTTTCCAGCTCCCTCAGATCCTATGCTCAGGCACCTCCACATTTTATATTTACTTCCTCACTCATTTTAGATTGAGTTTTAAATTTGTCTCATTTTTTATATTAGTTTAAACTTTAGATTTTGTATCATAAGAAATTATAGATCTGCTATTCTGTTAGCAAGAGTGGTAGGAACATGCAAGCTGTGATCTGTCTGCACTCACACACTCATTTCCTATCTTTAAACTTTTAGAATTTCATACACGCATAGGATAAAATATAATGATGCCCACCATCGATTTTCTCCTTCTAAATCCCCCCAATTACCCTTTATAAATTCCCTTTCCCACTTCATGTCCTTTTTTTCCTTCTTTTTAAAGTAATTCACTGAGTCTAATTAGTGCTTCCGTGTAAGCGTGGTTGTGGGGCCATCTACTGGAGCCTGGGCTGCCTAGCAGCTGCTGCATCTCCACCGGATGATGCTCCCTTCTGCAGCTGTCAGCCGGAGAGAGCCGCAGCTAGGGCGAGGCTCATCTCACACACTGGGGGGAATCCTGACAACCCACATCAGCTTTAGCTCGGGAACCCTGCTTCTGGGATGAGGCATTAATTTTGGACAGGCAGCCTTATGATCTGGGGCTCCTATTTTTTTCACAGCCTCAAATTCATGCTTTAGTAATCCCCTCCAAACAAGGCTATTCAGAGAGAACAGAAAAGGCAATATGAACACGTGTAGCATGAGCTTAGGACCGGGCTTGGTCACATCCTGCAGGTCTTCAGAACGATGTAGCTGCCACACATCCACTTAATACTTTTGTGTTAGCAGTTTTGATTGAGTAAGGAAATAACTTAAAACACATACAGTTTGCAAACTGTATGCTGGAACTTCCAAGATATAGCTGATTTATTTTCACCACCATAGAATCATGTATATTACTAAAATTTTAAAAATACTTGTCTACTTAGTAGAATATTTTGCTATGCTCTCTGCATCCCAAGCACACATTAAACTGTGTCCAAGAGTGTTTCTTTATATGGACAGGTTTCATTGCATTATTTATTTATCTATTCATATAGGGTCTCACATCATAGCTCGGGCTGGTCTGGCACTCATTCTAAGGTAGCTTCTAATCTGTAGGACTCCTCTTGTCTCAACCTCTTGAGTGCTGGGACTACAGGCGTGGGCCACTGGCTTTGGTTAATGTTTAAAGATTTTTAAATAGCCTTTTATAGGGGAGTATGAACTGTATAGATATATTTTTCTAAAAATTACATGTGACTATGTGTATCAGGAAATAATATCTAAGTTATTTATCAAACATTATCAAAGTTAATATTTAATAGTATCTAAGTTTTTGTAATCTTTGTTTACTGTGTGTGTGTGTGCATGTGCGCACATACACACACACACACACACACACACACACACACACACACACACACGTACCATATTGTTTTTGTGTAGAGGTCAGAGAGCATCATGTGGGTTCATCATGTACCTATTGAACCATCTCTCTGGCCCCTAAGTAATTTTTTTAAGGCACATCTATAAGTTAAGACCCTTGGTTTTATGACGTTTTTTAGGATAGGGTCTTGTGTAGCTCAGGCTGTCCTCTGACTTAGTATGGAACCCAGGATGACCCTGAGCCTCTGTTTCCCCTACTTCTACCACGTGTGAGTTTATGCAGTTCTGGGCCTCATGCAATCATTTTTCCACCTGAGCTCTAGCTCTTTCTACCTATTTTGAAGTATGACACCTGGCAAATAGGAATCCTTAGAAAAACAAAATTGCAAATGAAATAATTGGAGAAGTTTTGTTTTTCGTCTTTTGGTTTTTGCTTGTTTGTCTGTTTGTTTTGTTTTCCATTTCTTTGGATGAAGGAAAAGTAGGTAAGTGCTGTGGGCCAGTCCTCCAGTCTGCAGACTTTAGAAGACCCTGAGGAATGAACTCCCTGGGCATCTTTATGTCCTCAGCCCATGGGGCAGCACTTGTCAGACAATCCTTGGTGGGAGTACAGCTCCAGGAACCCTGAGTACATGGCTGCACGCTCCACTAGGGAATTACCGCAAATTGTCATGTTGACAGCTAATGAAAGGAAGCCTCTGGTCAGTTTCACACCCCTGGTCTCCAGGGAATTTGGTGGATGGTTGAATCCTGTTTTCCTGGGATTATGCTGCAGGCATTTGGGGGAAGAAGTCACATACATCTCTTCACGAGTGGACAGAGGGAATGGAGACAGTACATCCCCATCGGCTAGGAAAATAAGCCAGGCTATAAGGAAACTCAGGACCAGAGCAGTCCATTAGAGGGAGGACTAGTACCATGGCAACTGAAAACCGATGTAATTTCATTTGCTATTTAATGGGCTCTTTGTGGGAAAGTGCTCTTTGTGGAAAAGGCTAATTGAGTCCAAAAAATTGCATGCAATTTTCTCTTAAAGGATTTTGTCCCGTTTTTTCACTGTTGCGGAGCGGCTTTGTCCCATGCTGGATTTTGCCTGCTATTTTTCTGTTTGCCTTTCTACTTAATGCCGCCATCTTCTGGCCTTTGTTTCCTTTGGTGTTAGTATAATGGCGTTCATCAGTTGAGAGGGCTTATTTACCTCAGCGAAAATGTCTGTTCTTTGCTTCCTGCATTTCCCTATGAATAAAGAGAGTCGGGTCAGGTTTGGCTGGCTCCTAAGCAGTACATTATTTCTATCCATCCCCTTTCCTGAGAGGAAAATGAACACTGCTTGCTTTGCACCACATGAAGCAAATCCCGACAGTAGGAGGAAAATTTGTTACCTGAGGAAAGCTATAAAAATTCAAATGCCTTCTAACAGGATGTAGTGTATGGCAATGTAAAGAAGACCCTGCCTTTAGAAAGACCACCCTCTGCTCCCGGGTGCCACACAAATACAAGTCACTTACTTAGGAGAGTCCCCCATCAGTGATACACAGCCTAGAAAGGCTTCCTTTTGCTAAGGAAACAGGCACATACCCGCTGGCCACACGTCTCTCTCCCCACCTCACTGCTGTGCTGTGCTGGGCTGCACACACCCTCCCATTGCCTGTGCTGTGCACTGTGGCAGCACAAATCTGGCCACCTCATTCACTTGCAGGCCACCCCAAAGATGCTTGCCACTTCTGCTGTATTGTAGGCAATGTGAATTTCATTTTTTTCTTTAAGTTGCCATTATATGTTAGAATTATTTTAAAGGAAATTATAAATCACCATTAAAAAATAAAAATTTAAGGAAACACAAAAGGGAAAAAAAAATCTCTCATTGCACAAAGAGAAACAAACAGTAAGTGATAGGCAATGGCATTCGCGGCTGCTGCCTGCTCGGGGACCTTCCTCTGTCAGACGGCAGAGCGTCTCTAAATTGCCCTGTCTTCGGAAGACTGTCTTCTTTCACCTTGTCTCCTGGTCTGAGTGAGAGAACTGAAGGAATAAGTTGCTGGGCCCTATCTCATACCCAGCAGACAGCAGTTTCTCCAGCCCCACGGTATCCCTTGTGAGAATCACCCCACCCTGTGCAGAACACAGCCTTCAGCAGAGGGTGGAAAGTCAGTGGTCCCTCAGTGGTGGACCTTACAAAGCCTCCTTTTTCGAATGAAGGCTACTTTTCCCACATCTCTTCCACATCTTCAACTCTGTCCTGGGAGGAGTGGTGGTGGTGGGGGTCTCAGCATAAAGAGAAAAGAAGAATAAATAATGTATAAGGAACAAAAAGGAGAAAAACTGCCATTATTTCATGCAATTATGTTTGTTTACATTAAAAAAACTTGAGGAAATCTACCATCAAATGGTTAGAATTAATAATTGAGTTTAGCAGTTGTCTTACATTTCCAATCATTCTACTAACAAACCAATCGGATTTCTATATACTAGAAATAAGAAACTGCAGTAGTAGGAGAAGATAATTTATAATTTCACACGAAATCAAAGAAATCCAGAAGATGTATGTAATAAAGGAGATGGGAGAATCCAAGCTATCTGAAAAGTATTAAGATATTAAACTCAAGGTCCATTATGAAAAATGCAATACATGATTATTTTTTTTCCTTAGAGGTAGCTGCTTTTACTTCTCTAGTTTGATTAGTCTGGTGTTTATATATTGCCAGATAACTACCATTTATTTACGTATGAAAACAGAAAAGATGTAACAATGTAAGTTTTGTGGCAATCAGAACTATAGTGGCATGATGAGGTTGTGTCTTTTTTCTCTTTTGGAGACACCTGTCTGCATTAGGTCCTTTCCTGTTCCCAGGTTACCAAGGTAGTTGCAATAACCACGAAGCTTGCTACTAACTAGGATAAAAATGTCTCTAAAAAAAAAAAATCCGTATTTAGTCTTTTTTTGCTTAGATTTCTATGTACTCACTGATATTTTAAGCCCATTTTTGCTCTAAGTTTCATTTTTACAAAGATATTTAACCTCGGTGAGTATTTTAATCAACTTCATTTCCCGGGGGAAAAAGTCCCTTCCAGATCCTCTAGTCTTGTTCCTGTCTGGGCTGGGAACCGCTGTCGTCCTGGAGACCTTTCCTTCATCCTGACCTCCCTGTTCTCTTCAGGTCAGAGTTCCCCTCCCCAAATCACACCTTTTAAAAATCTTTGTTGGTTGCTTTTTGAGATGACCATATCCTTAATGAGAGTTCTGAGAAATCACGCTGGAGATGCTAAACACCACTCAAGGCAACTGCTTATCCTTGATGGACAGAGAAGCCCAGGTTCATAATTACTTCCTTCTAGCAGAATAATAGCATTCCTCCATGTCCTCTGTGTTTCAAGAGGTAGCTGGAAAATCTGAAGCCAGTTAATTTTTCAGCCTTTGCTTGTGACCTTCGATATTCTTTCCTGCAGAGTGTAGGGTCTGGAATTCCACAAGGGTCTGCCTGGATGCATCTCTTTTCATCTACTTTCCTGGGTCCTTCCAACCCCCACAATACTTCTCTGTCAATTCTGGGAAATGTTCCTGAATGTTTTTTCTGCATGACTTCTTTCCTGCTTTTATATATCCTCCACTGCAAATTGCTATCGCTGGACTATTAGTCCCCTGCCCTGCTGCTGCGGCTGCTTTCCTGTCCTGTACGTCTGTACCACTGTGCTTGCTTTCTGAAAGGCTTGCTCCAGACCGTCTGGATTGTCTGAGAACCTCTGGCTGTCCCCTTGCATCTAAGATGGAGTGACTGAAATCCAACGGAAGTTTGTTAATTATTAGCTTCACCCACTCTGGGGAATTTGGCTAGATTAATCATTTGAGAATTTTTTTTCCTGGATATATTCCCTAAAGAAAAAAATATAACTGGCTTCTTCCTAGAAGTTTAATGCCAAATTGCCAGTATACTAGGTGATGGGTCTCAGATAGTGCAAACGTAGTAAATACACCTACACTCCAGGATATTAACCCCTCCTTTTCTCCAAGCTAAAATCTGCTCCTGTGTGAGGCTTGAAAAGAGCCTTTCATTCCAAGTTATCCAAGAGCACTGTTAAATCACATGTTATGTTCTATATTCCCACAGGACATTGTTCTATTCTCATAGGATATTGTAGTTTTCTTTTATGGTACTTACATGTGCTTAATTCTTTGATTAATGTCTACTTGTAAGTTTCATGAGGACACAACTCTTGTTTTTTTCTAGCATAGCTAAATGCATAGTGCATTTTGCATGTTGACTATTGGATCTGTGTTAAGTCTTCAGGCCGGAACAAGGACTAGCTCTTGGGGAAGAGTATAGTTAAAGGTACCCCATGACCAGTCCTGGAGAAGTTGGACGCAGTCCGCCATTCAGTTATTGTACTCTTTGCTTCTTTCCCATGTGGATTAGCTTGCCAGAGGAGAGAAGTATGATATGACACACCCAGTGTTACTCTGAGATCTAATAAGCTGGGGATTCAAAGATTTCTGTTGGTCTGGTATCACGGATGGTGTTGAATATTGCAAAAATTGAGAGACAGAAGCCGAACTGAGGATGCTGATTACTAAAGCAAGGTTGTCCATGAGAATAAACAGAACTTTTAAAAAGTATTTTGAGGAGGAGGCAAGAGAGAGGGAGGTGTTCCTTTTCTTTTTATGTAACACCTGGACGTAAAAAAATGATGGAAATTCTACTCAGTGTTCAAAGTTTGAAGACAGGAAGGAGGGAGGGATATTTATGATGTGAGGTTTCTGAGAAGTTTGGGGAATGAGGTCCAGAGAGGGTACAAGACTGCCTTTAGAGAGGAAAACCCCACTTGTATCAGGACCTAGAGTGGAAAAGGGGGAGGATGGGGAGTTGATAGATGAGCTGTCAGAGTCTGAAGAAGTCTCCATTTGCATGGCATTTTCTTAGCAAATCAAGTCATAAGGAAACTGGGGAAGGACAAGGATTAAATACTGGGAGAAGACATTTGGGATGCTGATTTTAGAGAGTAAGAAATATGTTTGGGGACAAATGCTGGGCCACCTACAGGGGCCAGCTAAACTTTCCTGCTGCCCTTTGTGATGGTACCAATCTTGTTCTGAGGGAACCACAGCAACAGTGTGGTTCTTGCCACATGGCATTCAGCTGCTTGGGAGCAGGTACTGAGACTATGCCTCGGCTCCCTCCCGTTTAGTGCCACTCCCAGCGTGGACGCTATGATCACGTGGGGGGAATTTAAAGTTTTGGCAGTAGAGGGGCTGAAATGCGGGGACACGGAACTATCTGGAGGGAATGGGCTGAAAATAAGGAACTCCTGGTGGACAAAGAGGATGCAGAGGAGAATGAACAAATTCCCAGAGCGGTTATAACAAATAGTAAGCACGCAAGCTGTAAAGATGGAAGGTGAAGTCAGAGAATTGGACGTGTGAATTGGTGGTTGTGAGAGAGCAACTGGCTTCAGTAATGGCAGTCCAGGCTCGACTGTGAGTAGCAGTCAGAGGGGAGAGAAAGTCGCTGAAGGGAATGAGAACCAAAGTCTGAGAGACCAGGGCTTCTGGTCAGCTGCATGTGTTAGACACCCAAAAGAATGGCAGACATTTACGAACTGAAGGAAAATGTGATTCAGGTGTCTGAATCTACAGAAGCTGATGGGGAGATAAATGTATTCAGGCGGGAGGTTAGGTAGAAGAGCTGAAGAAGCTAAAGAACTAGGGATGTTCTTTTTATTTATTTATTTTCAAGGGAATTAGGGAGTAATTGGAAGCAGCAATGGAGAGTCAGATATATGAAAAAGAACACCCAACTATATACTGAAGGCTAGAGCTAAGCATCCTATATCCGTTGTTGGAGCTCAGAACAGAGCAAAGCTAGTTTGGTCGCCACGGTGACCAATGCCATGTCTCCGGCCTCATTAATCCTGTGTCACAAACTAAGCACTCGGCAATAGCTTCTGAATAAATGCAACAAGGCTCTGCATACTGAAAAGGGCGCATTCATGTTAAGCAGGGGAAAAAGGTTTTCAATTTCATTCATTAAACTTGAGTAAATAATTTAATATCTTTGTGTGCCAGTCCTCCAAGCTAATGAATAAGGATAAATGCTTAATGGAAAAAGCTTGCTTAATAAAGTTAACAGCATCGGCTCCACACATAGAAGAAATTGATGTTGCCAGTATATATGCACACGAAGGGGAAAATGGAAAGGAAAATAATGTATATTAAGCATGTGCAGCGTGGTTATGTCAGGTACTTTAGAACAAAATGTCTCATTTAATCCTTTAACAAGTGTGTATAGTGCACATTATTTTCCAAATCTTATAGATGAGAAATCAGAAACTCAGAGAAGTTAAAGAAGGCTCACCCAGCCTGCCTCACCTGAGCAGACTCAGTGCTGTTTGCATTGAGTCCATGCTGGTGCTACTGTGTCTTGCTGCAAACTGTATGCTGCTCCCCCTTTGGAGACAGTGGACTGATTAAAGAATTCGACAAAAACTTTGTGCTCTCTTGACATGACTTGAGAAGTCTGACTGTTATACCAGAGTCCCACTAACTTGAAAAGAGTCAACCACTGTGGGGTGTTGAGGTGTTCTGGAAGACTTTTCTTGAGTTTGAGGAGGAAGCTGGGTATAGCAAGTATATGCTTAATTAAAAGACATGAAAAACACTTGATGCTTCTATAACTCCCCCAAAGCAATCATTTGTCCCCACTTTATCATTTCCTAGCACACCGAATATACAGTTTTATAAGCAGGCTCACCTAAGGGAGAACAATTTTGTCCTTTTGAATAGTATAGTGCCTTCATTTGGGTTTTCTGATTTTCTGTAACCGTTTAAGTAAGTGGAGGTAAATGATTGAAGAAGTTATATTAAAAATCCATTCATTCATTTTCCTTAAAATTAAACTCTGTAATTAAAAGCACCACTTTGATCAATGTCCACATTCCTGCCGCCAGCAAGAAGGAATTGAAAGATATTAAATAACAGAAAAACAGCTGGTGCAAGGCAAAGCTCTGGCCTCCAGCAAGCAGATGCTGCAACGCACTCAGCTGCAGAAACAGCCTGTTGCAATGCAGAGCTCCGGCCTCTGCACTCACCTGTTACTCAGCTGATTGTTTTAAAGTTTAATTCTTTAAAAATCCAATCACTAGCCGGGCGGTGGTGGCGCACGCCTTTAATCCCAGCGCTCGGGAGGCAGAGCCAGGCGGATCTCTGTGAGTTCGAGGCCAGCCTGGGCTACCAAGTGAGTTCTAGGAAAAGGTGCAAAGCTACACAGAGAAACCCTGTCTCGAAAAAAAAAAAATCCGATCACTAATTATTCTGTCTTTACCTATAAAACTATTCCAGTGTATAGCCTCGAACACAAATTGGGAGGTGCTGTCCACAGCAGTCTCCAGCATTTTCAGAGGTCCAGTGAGAATCCTCCCACTGAGAGTCCTCCCACAGAGTCCTCCCCACAAGAGGCCACTTTCCCTCTCCTGGCTCTCTTGATTTAAAGTTTCCCCTTCAAATGTCACATGCAGTTCCCTTTCTAGGTTTTCTGCCTGGGTTTGCCATCTTTGTCTTGTAGTCAGCAGCTTCTAAAACCGGAAATTAAGATGACATTTTCTTGGGCCCTGAACTACTTTATTTTTTTCCCATCAACACTTCTATAATTTTTTCTTGCTTAAAGGATCCTTGATCTCATTATCCTGTGAACATTTTAAACACCATTTAGCAGAAAGATATCAGATATGGAAACAGCAAGGCGGTGTTTTGTTTTTTTTTTTTTTTTTGTAGTCTTTGCAAGTAATGACTTACAGAAGATAATCTAACCAATTCCACCAGGGGCTCAAGGGCTCAGATTTGGAGGTAATGGTTGAATCAACAAGATCCCGAGGCTTTCTTCTCAGCTTTCTATTAATCTAAGTGGGAAAACTCACAAGCAGGGAAAATAGCGGATGCATCAGGCACATGCCAGCTCCTAAGACATTTCTATTCATTGGAAAGCCTGTGGGAACTGAAGGAGAGCCGACACTCACCTTTTCAGAGACAAAACATTTCCCCAGCAATGAGAGGAAATGCTAGCCAACACCACCAAAAAACACCCTGAATACAGCATCCCTGACCTTTGTTCACCGTGGCTTTAGGAGTTTGGTAGCCCTCCAAACCTATCTCCAAGGAAAGGGCCAGACTCTGCTAAGAAGTGGCATGGGAGAAGTGGAAGGGAAATTTGCTCTCTAGAGGCAAGGTTGAATTAACCTAGGTGAATTAGGGAGAACCTTGCGAAAAGGCCGCTGGACTTCGTAATAATTGTAAGAAGTTCAGCTTTGTTGGCACATACCTGTAATGCCAGCACTTGGGGGGACTGAAACATGAGGATGGTGAGTTCTAGGCCAGCTTGGGCTACAGAGCTCAGCTTTGCCTTTGAAAAAGTTATCATATATGGTGCCTTGTTGTACACCTGGAATTTTATCCATGCTCTCCTTAACCTTCACAACTATCTCACGAGGTTAGCTGTATCATCTCCATTTACAGACTTAAAACCTAGCTTAACTAGTAAAACCCATTTGTAGTAAATAGATTGACCTCAGTGCAGAGGACCTGGGCTGCCCAGTAGGTGGTGCTGTCTTACCTTTGCTAGTGAGAGAGGCAGGTAAGGTAAGTCAGTCTTGGGACCGTCCTGGACTTTGCCATTGCCCTAGTCAGAGACAGTTTGTCTCCACTATAACCTGAATGTCAATCAGCGAACTCCAATTCTCTGGTGCTTTTGACTAGGGAAAAGCACAGTTCTTTAGTACTTCCCTCCTTTGCTAACATTTCTGCTTAGATCAGGTTGGGCAGTGGGCACGTGGATATCTTTGTTGTGAAAACCTAAACTCAAAAGTAATTCCTAAGAGTATAAGTGCTGCAGTAAGGTTTCTTGAGTTAAAATCTTGACTCTTATTTACTAGTTGCATAAAACAGGGCCTTGAATCTTAGCCCTCACCTGTTAAATGGAGACACTGTTAGTAGGCCAAGTGACTCTAGAGTGTTAGAGGTAATGGTTAAACTAAAGAAGACCCGAGGCCCCCATACCTGTACGAGATCATGCATCGTACCTGGATTTTTACCTCTATGTTGTTTGTATCTGTGTAGCATCTTTGCTTCTGTCCAGGAATGCATTCCCCAAAGTCCACTATTTTAAGTATCAATTTTAGTCCTGTTACTAGGTGTGCTGTGGAAGAAGGTTCACTGATGAAATAACCCTGGGGAAGTTCTTGAAGAATACAGCTTCCCTCTGTATAAGACCTCTCACATCTTGTGCATGCTAACACTGAGTATATTTGCACGAAGCTGCACAGAAAAAGTTGCACACATTTATTTAATCATAGAGTTCTTCTTAATATGCCACACAGCACTAATATGTCACAGAACAGAATTTGGGAATTGCTGGCTTAAAGTAGTGATACCAGGCTTATAGCTAGAAGAAAAATTCATATCTAGTGCAGCAAGAGGCTTTGTGTAAATCAGCCCCCCACCCCTGCTTCCCACCTGAGGTAGGCTCGGGGAAGAGCAGCAGGCAGCAGAGTGGAAAGACAATCTGTCTTTCCTCAGAGTGCACTGATTCAAATGTGAATCTTATCCTCAAATCACTTTCACCCAGGGAAACAAGGGAGTAATGGGGTCAGGCAGAAAGACAAGATGGTGACGCTTTTTCACATGTGGAAAATACATGTGTGAGTTTCATATATGTGTAGGAACTGTTAGGGGAGAAGAAGTGGATCAGCTGGGGGAAGAGGGAAAGGACATGATCGTGGGGGATATGAACAAGGAATAATGATGTATAAGTATGTAAGTATATTGTATATATGTAAGTATACTTACACATATATACTACTTGTGTGTAAGTATATATGTAAGTATACTTATATATATGACTTACATATCTGCATATATTTATACACTTATACATCATTATCCCTTGTTCATATCCCCCACGATCACAAACATATATGTGTGTGTGTCATAATGAAACCCATTATTTTGTATCATAACTAAACAAGTCAACAGCTGAACAAACACCTCCACAGAAATATCTAGAATAGTATCCAATAAAATATTTAGGCATTGTGGCCAAATAAAATAAAATTAACTACCGTGTCTGCTGAAATATGTGTCCAATCTCAGGCCTATAGAATTATAAGGTAATGCATTTGTGCCGTTACACGCCACTTCACTTGTGACAGTCTACTACGGAAGTGACAGAAAACTAACAGCTACCTTCTATCCTTCTTTTTTTGCCTAAGCATCACCTCCAGGCATTTCTTGGTTATCAGTCTCAGTTTTCCCCGTCATAGAGAGCCCTGGGCCTAACAGATGCAAACCCTCGAATTGTGTTAGCCTAAGGTATTTCTCCAAGGTCCTTTTCCTACCTCAGCCTGGTGCCACATGTCTGTAATCCCAGGTACTCAGCAGGCTGAGGCAGGAAAACTGCAAGTTCAAGATCACTTTGGTCTACAATGTGAGTGAGTTTAAGTTCAGTTTGGGCAACACAGTGAAACCTTGTCTCAAAATAAAAACTAAAAAAAGGCTAGATGTAGCTCAGTTATAGAGTACTTGCTAGCATGATGCCCTAGGTTCAGCTCCAGTAACACGCACACACACACACACACACACACACACACACACACACACACACACACACACACAGGGTGGGGGGGCACTGGGAGGGAGAGAGAGAGAGAAAGAGAGAGCAAAACTGATCACTAAGTAAGCAGAACTGTGTCCCTGGGTAAGGGAAGAAGCCTGTATTCTTTTGGTCTTTCAGATTCACAGCTGTTTTTAAAACTCCCTCAGGATTAGAGACCTGGGTTCCATTTAAGCAGATTTTCTGTGAGGCCATGGCTGTAGAAAGACTCCAGATACTGCTTCTGGATGAACAGACCCCTTGCTCATTGTCAAGGACACTGGCTCCACCAGAGACAGAATTTTTCATCCAAGGTTTTGATTTTTATTGCTGCCTCTGAGCGGGGAACCCATGGCTGCTCAACTGACTCCTTCTCGTGTGGTGCCTTCGGCCACCTCAGTGCCCCTTCTTGTCAGCTTCATGCCACACGAGGGCCACATCCTATATCGGTGCAGACATGGCCGCTCAACTCCGGAACTGGGCCAGGCCTCCTCTTACTCTGAGGCAAACCGAGCAGAATTGTGAAGAAAGAAGTCTGTATTCTTTTGTTTTTTTTTTTTCAAAATCATAGCTATTAAAAAAACAACAACACCACTTCCTTTGGATTAGCCTCTTTTTCAGTTGAATGACAATAATAGCATCATTTTCTGCAGAAAAACATCATTTCACCAATTTCAAGTATAGATATGGTCTCACTTCATGTGCCCAACAAGATTACTCCAAGATTGTATAATAATGGTCCCTTTTCCCCGAGTCTGAGCTATTTACTCTCATCCATGGTTACTTTGCTAAATTTTAATAAGTGGTTTTTGGAATTAAAAAGATAAAAGAAAATGAAGTAAACGTGAGATGGCTGAGCTCAGGCGATACCTGCATTTTGTTTCCTAGGCGTTCATCTAGAAAGATATCTTTTCTTTCGGGTTCAGTAACTTTAAAATAAACAAAATGATAAATAAACATGGGCTGTTTGAAAAACATCTGCCTCCCAGGGGACGAGAGCAATATTGTGAGGAGCCGGCTGATAAGCCTTGATATGAAAAAGATTTGCTTCAGGAGACGCAGGGAGCGAGTTTGTTATCTCTGCTTCCTGTTTTCAGCATGGCTGAAGAAAGTGAACTGCGGTCATTCTGCGGTAGGAAGGCTTCTCTGAGAACAGGCAACTGTGACGGAGGCCACTACAAGCCCAGAGCTGAGCTGCTTTGAGCTGGTTTGATCTGGTTTGCGACTCCTTTGCTGACCTGTGTTCAGCACTGTGGACTGCATCTCTTTCTCTTCCCTGCAGTGAAGTGCTGGTGTGTCTGAATTCAAATATGGCTGTGCCCATCCAGTCCCATGGCTTCCATACCATCCAATGGTGTTCACTTGAGTTTTCTGCCCCTCTTCCCGGGCATCCAGAACCCTCTACCCCACTCTGTCAAATTATTATTTAATAATAATGTCAAACTTCACACACTGAGAAGGAGACTGCTCCTGCCCGTTTCAGTAAATGACAGTCCTGTTCTTGCAGTAGCTCCAGGGACAACTCAGCAGGCATCTTTGTCTCCTTGCGTTCACTGTGTGTCTTACATCCCACAATGGCCCCTGTCATTTCCTCCAAAATCTCTCCAGCTGAGACCACTTCAGATTACCACCTCTATGATCAACCAACCCCAAGCAACAGTGTTTGCTCCTGAATACCATGCTAGACCTCCAGTAATGTCTTTGTTCTCATGCTTTCTGTTAGGGTCCTAGAGAAGTCCCACAAAAGACCACCATCCACATATGCAGTCAGCAAGAGTGTTCATTATCCAGCATGCTGGGGCCAACCATCCTACACAAAGGCAAAATGGTGAAGACCCAGAGAGGGACATGTGGGCTCTTTTTAAGCACAGCTGTGAGGAGGTCCTAGGGCAGTTAGGTCATTATGATTGGCTTAAGCAAGTGGCAATCATATTAGTACGTTCTAATTGACCAGGGCTAGTCAGGAGCTAATCAGGGTTACAGTTTTCCATTTTGGGGCAGGCCTGAATAAGTCCTAGGCTTTGTCCTTATCTGGTTATCATCTTGAGCTGTTTATGGCTCATCCCATCAGGCTTCCTTGTCCTTGCCATCAGGGGTGCCCTTTGTTTGTGGCTCTTCCTCAGCAACTGCTTGCTCAGTTCCAAAAAGCAGGGACCAAGCCCTAGTTCTTAACCGAGTTATTAGGGTAGGCTGTCATGCCTGGCTCTCTCACTTTCTTCCACCCAGCCAACCACAGTGACAAAGGTGGAGGTGACTGGTTCATCTCCACAGTGCTGTGAAAAGTTCACATGAGGATTTCCAGTTTACTTCTCCCTGAGAAATAGTCATGGGTCACTTGGTTAAGGAGACTCCATATCATGATGAACAAGCCACAGCACTGATTAGACTCGACTTCCTGAGAGAGCAAACAGAGAACATTTGATTCTCCAGGGGGAAGTGAGTGAAGAACTTCTGTTGCTTTATGCTTCAGGCATTTGAATGGTGTTACTGAGCACACTTAACCTACCCTATGGGAAAATTATCATATGATGGCAGTCAAAGAAAAGTTGAATGACTTAGTGAAGGTCACCTGGAAAACTTGAACCAGTGACTCAAAGTGAACCTAACAGTGTGAGCATGGGTAAGCATCTCTCAGAGGATCCATCGCAGACAAGTTCACTTGGGTCTTTGGTAATGTCAATGCAATTATCCCCAGAAGAATCTACAATTGTGACTGTGATTGTGTTGAAAGGACTACCCACAACGGCTTGCAGAATGGTATCAGGATAGAGAAAAAAGAAAGAAAGAACCAGTGACCTCTGTCTTCCATGAAAATAGAGGAATCACTGGAGTTGGTGAGATTACCCGTAAGAAAGGACAAACAAACAAACAAACAAACAAAACCCCCAAAAAACCTCATTGTGGTTTCAAAAACAGCCTACAGAGATTGAGGAAGTGATGGTTCTTGCCGACACAGAAGAAATCAATTCTCAGATACACACCATAGAGAGAGAAAGTTCTAGAGTAAGGGGACTGTAAGGACAATGGTCTTCCATTTGAGATTTCATTTAAGACAAGACTATGGAAGATACATAGAAATATCTTTGCTTTAGGTTGTAGACAGAAAGGACAAAATTGAAAAAAGAACAAAGCAGCGAACGGAAAATACGCTTTGATGATAGTTAATAGCAAGCTTGACACTGTACAAAATTACATCCTGGACAAAGAAGCAGACTCCAGAAACAATAACAGAACTCATGGAAAATGAAAAGCTCTGAACAGGAGAAAAACGAGGTCTAACCTTTGCATAATAGATGTCTTGAAAATAATACTAGTGTTAATAAGTGAGACACAGTAGGTAAAAGCCGTGGGGAATGCTCCAGAATAGATTTTATTAACATATTCATAAAGGAGCCCTGACCAAACATGCTGGGTTTAACCTGCATACAAAACTGCTCCACCCTTCAAACCGAGGCAGGTATAGTTCAAGCCAGTGAGACTAAGTGGAAAGGAACCAATGTGAGGCAACCCCCTGAAGCAGCCAGCTGAATGAGAACGGAACTTCTCTGTGAAGTTAGTAGACCCAGTCAGTTTCTTCCTAAAATCTTTACTATCCATCTGTTTTAATATTTCCTTTGCATTCTCACGGGTGCCACAGGTCACTGTTACCCACGAGGCGTGAATGTTTCATCCTAGTGAAAACTAAGAAAAGTGTAGTTTTCTTTGATGATGTGAAAAAGGAGGTCAGGATAAATTGCTGTGTTTTCATTTGCATCCTTGAGGATTGTGACTGAAAAATGGTGAGAAGGGATTTCTTGTCAATGATGGTGTCTTGATAAATGAATAGGTAGTAATTTATTTAGAGTTTAGATTGCTGTGGTAAAATACCAAGACCAAAAGCAACTTGAGAAGGAAAGTGTGTTTATTTCAGCTTACAAATCTCAGGTCTTACTCCACGGCTGAGGGAAGTCAGGACAGGAACTCAAGACAGGAACCTGGAGGCAGGAACTGATGCAGAGGCCACAGAGGAGTGCAGCTCACTGGCCTTGAACTTACTCTATTTAATGAAACTAAAGCTAGGTATACTCAATAGTGCAGCTGCTCCATTCCTAGACATAGAAGCCAGAGAAACTCCTGCACATGAGCATCACTAGCGTGTGAGAATATGTCAGAATTCCCAAAACAGTAGGGTTTGGAATAGCCTGAAATGGGAAATGCCTCTCATTAGTAGCAAGGACAAACTGTGGATAACTTATGCTGAGAGACAGAACCAGCAAAAAGAACAGAGTAGCAAACATCACAACAGAATGCTGAGTGAAGGGAGCAAAACAGAACAATATGTTCATATGGTTCTTGTGTTCAAACTTAGAAAGAAACCAAACCATCTGCTTTAGAGTTCTACACACACATTGTAAGACTAAAAAGAAGTGCAAAGATTTTCCTATGTGAACAGATTTGTGAAGCAGCTATAGTCACCTCTAGCTGGATGAAGTTGTCATCGGGCAGACAGTAGAGGGCAGGGAGCTCCTTTACATCAAGAACTGTTTTCATACCAGAGTATGGTGGTGCATGCCTTTAATCCCAGCACTCAGGAGGCAGAGGTATGTTGGTCTCTGTGAGTTAGAGGAGAGGCCAGCCTGGGCTATATTAGTGAGCCCTTGTCTCAGAGAGGGAGGGTGTGTTTGCTTTTTTTAACTGGGGTATGATTACAATAACGTTGAAGCTGTGCAATTAAATTTGGGTGTATCATGATGCATCCATTACATTATAAGCTTGAGTTGCATCCCTCATGTAGAAGCCCCAGTCTCTAACACTTCAGCCTGTGACTGTGATTGGAATCAGTTCCTGAAGATACCATCGCTGGGATAACAAGCCATTATGAACCTATTGCAGTTCTTTATGCAGTTTCTTTATGAAGAAATAGACATCGCCACATGGACACAGAGGTCAAGATTGACATGATACTTCTACAAGCAATGGGCCACCAAGGCTCACCAGCCGTCACCAGAAGCTGAGATGGATTTTCTTTCTGAGCCTCCAGAGAGAACTGGCCCTGCAGACACCTCGATGTCAGACTAGTCTACATTGCTGCAGGGAGATTCACTTCTCCTATTTTAAGTTTTATCATGGAAGCTGTTGACAACTAATATATTGTACCTTCCTGTGAAAAAGTAATTGTAAAAGTTCCCCCAGTGTCGCACTTCTGATCTCTAATTTCTTGGAGAAATCAAAAGAATCTGAAATAAAAAAGCATTATATATTCTTTTGGAAAGTTCTTGCCAGAGACACAATTCAAGTATAAAAATGAAAAGTTCCAGCTCAGAAAAGGTGACTGTGCCATGAATTCAGTTATCCCAAGAGGTCAAGGATCGAGAGTAAACGTCCAAGTCCATTAAAAGACAAAGGCAGCGGTTCCCTCTCAGTTGGCCTGTAAAAATTTCATCCTGAGTCTTTGATTTCGTTTCTTACTGGAAATTCTCCAGCAGTTGAAGTGACCCTGCACATGGCTTCTGGGAAGACATTTGAATTTATTCCATTTCACTCAAAAGCAGGTACTCTTCTGGAAAGAAGACCTCACCCAGAACCCTTCCAGGTCAGAATACTGAGGACCACGGTGAAGATGGCTTTGATTATAGTTCCACCTTCTGCAAACGAGAAGAGCCCAGTGTCTTCCCAGCCACATGCTTGGAGAAACCTCACTGGAGAGATGATTCCTTACCTAGACATTGGGCATGCTTGTGGGAGAATTCCCTTCTTAAATATATTCTGAATAATCAGGGGATGCTGTAAATAAAGCCAAGAAGGAGCTAACCATGTGGGAAAACCATATTTAAATTTATAAAATGTATTTGCATTTCTGCTATATCGGGTTTTTATACAGCAAACAATATAAAATTTCCTGCAGAAAAATAATAATGAGGGAGAATAGAATTGTAATAAGGGATTTTATTTCAAGCCAGCCTGTCTGCTTGCAAATTTCTGCTTGCAAGCTCACTAGCTTGGTGTACTTTGTGCAAAATGTTAACCCAAGGTTGACTTTCTCCAACTGTAAAATCAGGGTAGAAAACTGCATCTACCTCAGAGTGCTAGAAAGAGTCCATGAGGCAGTGTGTGAAATGCATTTAGGTTGCAATGCTGTACTTGGTTCAATTCCAAATTAATATTAGATATAGCAATTAACATTAACACTAACACCACCACCACTAATAATAATAATAACAACAATCTCTTCAGACATATTTAAAGTACCTATGAAAATTTCCAGTAGAATTATTTATGACACTGGCCTTTAGGGGTTATTTGGTCTACCCCTTCAAATTAGGCAAAGAAGGAAATTTCTAGTTTCTCAGGTTAATCATTCTAAATACTTAACATTTCTTATCAGAAAAACAAAATTCAAACTGCTTTCCTGGTCTACTAAGTTGGTGGGTTGCATGAAATCATTTCTAAGGCACCATCCAAGCATGAACAATTGTCTATGAAATGTTTTTGTCAACTACTGTCCATGTTTTTTTTCTTTTGGTGACTACTTCCATAATGCTAACTTCAACACTTCTCAATGCAAACTATGGCCTTTAGATTGTTTTGGTGCTAAAGATTGTGTGTGTGTGTGTGTGTGTGTGTGTGTGTGTGTGTGTGTGTGTGTATAACTGTGCCCATGTGTGTGCATGTTTGTGTTCATTATATTCCAAAGACATAGCTTCCATGACTGGGAACCTTTCATATCACCAGTCTATTTGCATCAAACTTGAGATCCATCTGCTTTGAAAGATAAGAAAGATGCTGTTTTGTAAAACACTTAAAACGATTTTTAGGGACTGGAGAGATGGTTTGGTGGTTAAGAACACTTGTTGCCTTTGCAGAGGACATAGTTTCAGCACCCAGAATTCACAGCACCCAGAAAATCACATATAACTCCAGTTCAAGAGGCTTCTGCATGCATATGGTGCACATAGAGACAAGAGGAGCACACATGTACACATAAGTAAAAATTAAAAACCCTACACATTTTAAAGTATGTGGCATGACCTACAGTTTTTTTTAAATAGCCTTCAGTTTATATTTAAAATTTTATTTATTTGTCTCTTATTATTTGTGTGTTTGTGAACATGTGCATGGAACTCACAGGACCATTTGTGGATTTTGAACCACCATGTGCGTCTCAGATATCTAACTCAAGTAGTCAGACTTTGGGGGCAAGCTTCTTTGCCTGTTGCCAAACTTTAACATTAAAAAATTCAAGATATTGTATTTTAACAGTGTTTGACATTGCAATGATAGAAAATATTTTGTTATAGACATCGTTTACTTCCACATCCACCTGGGAATGAAGAGTTGGAGTCCAGCATTGCTTGAGGCTTTGGGAAAGATCATTAACTACTCTTCTGGGGTACATTTGTTGGTAGTCAGGAGGACAGTAGTGCTGCTTAAGGAGCAGTTTAAACTAGAGCCAGGAATGGCCCTTTATGGCTGGGCAGGAGTCATGCGTGACAGGCAGAGGTTAAAGAGAACCTCTGAGAAAGAGTCTTGCTCATATGTATGAAAGAACCATAAACACAGACACGTGTTTAAATAGTGGTCTGCTTCCATTTCCCTTCACAGGTGCAAACGTGAACATGAAAACCAACAACCAGGATGAGGAGACACCCCTGCACACGGCTGCCCACTTCGGCCTCTCCGAGCTGGTGGCCTTCTACGTGGAGAACGGGGCCATCGTCGACAGCATGAACGCCCACATGGAGACTCCGCTGGCCGTGGCCACCTACTGGGCCCTGCGCTTCAAGGAGCAGGAGTACAGCAGGGAACACCACCTCATCTGCCGCACGCTGCTGGACAACAACGCTGAAGTCAACGCCCGTGATGACGACTTCAAGTCCCCTCTGCACAAGGCTGCCTGGAATTGCGACCACGTGCTCATGCACATGATGCTGGATGCGGGCGCCGAGGCCAACCTCATGGATATCAACGGCTGCGCAGCCATCCAGTACGTGCTGAAGGTCACCTCTGTGCGCCCTGCTGCACAGCCCGAGGTCTGCTACCAGCTGCTGCTGAACTACGGGGCTGCACGCATCTACCCCCCACAGTTCCACAAGGTGAGGCTGCATCCCGGGTCTAGCTCAAATGGAGATGTGCCCTTCAGTCTCCAGGTGATTCCAACTTGTTCAAGACTTGAGTCCTGAACAGCCATGTCTGACCTCTGTAAGACCTCCCCATCCTTCTCTACATCTGTTTGAAGTTTGGGCAGGAGTTAGAAAGTCAGCTCATGAGGGACAGACAATTATTCCTACTCAGTGTTTGGTCTAAAGACTGCATAACTTGCTTTGGGATGAGTTAGCTTACAGCCAGGAAAGAGCTGCACAGTCTTCCAGTTTGACAAAAGCTGACAATAATGTCAGCCAACACAAAGGGACCAATGATGACTTATAATGAGTTCAGTAGATTGTTATAAACATTTTGTATTGGTTAATTTGATTCCTTCAATAATTCTATAAGGGATGCATTGTCCCTGTTCTCCAGCAGAGGAGACTGAGGCATCCAGTCACCTCACTTCTGAGCTCCTGCAGTGGTGGGATTAGCATCTGACCTGATAATTTGATTCAAGGATTTATTCACATCATACCATACAGCATGACCTCTGTGCTGAACAATACTAATTAATAATCTCTAATGGGCTGGCAGGGACCAGATGCTGATGATGTTGATATGACCAAGACAAGGTACCTACTCAAGTAGCTTAGAGTCTATTGGGAAAGAAAAACACACAGAGAGGTCATTTTAATATGCACAGTTCGTGATAAAGTAGAGGAATGCAGGAGATGCTAACATCAGGTTAATGATGATCATTAATTTGGTAGTCAAAACGGATTTAACATTTAAAATAAACCAGATGACCCCGCCATTCTAAAACCTGAAAGAGGCTGAGAAACCTGAGGACTAGTCCATCTGACTGGGTTGGGGCTCGCACCTCCCGTACATGTTAGTGCATCCTGCCTGAGTGTTCTGTCTCACTCTGGTAAGAGGTCAAGAACTCACCTGTGCTCCTGCGATGTGAGGACAAGTTAGAGGAAAAGTACTAAAGATGGGTGCAGTCAGAAGTGGTGGCACATACGATCCTGTTGGTCCGGCACTGGAGAGGTGTAGGCGGGAGGCCGGCCTGGGTCATATAGTAAGGCCTTGTCTCATAAAACTGAAAGGAAAAAAAAAAAAAAACCCAACCAACTGAACAAACAAAAAAGAAAAGAAAATAATAAAAATCATTTAAGAGTGGTGAGTTCAACAAGGAAAAACTCCAGATAATCCAAAGACATTCAGTGACTGAGTTAAGAAGTAGGATCAGTGCTGCCAAACTCAACAGGGAATTTTCACTTGGTTGTCAGTGTCTTTACTGTGGGTTAATTTTCTTCCCTTAAACTTAGGTATAAAGCAGAGGACACTCCCAGACTTACTAACAGTTTCATGGTTAGTTCCAAATGGTTCTTTGGTGGTCATTCGTTACAGTCCCACTGAAGTCTGACTCAGGATCCCAGTGCTCAGAGAATACTATCTGTGGCGTTTTCTGTTCTGAGTTGCTTGCTTTGACTCCCCGGATTTCAGGTGAAATAAGAGTCTGGTCTTAACTGTCGACTTCTATGACGTATGAGCACACAGCCGTCTTTCACCTGGGTATCTGTCTCTAAAACATTTTCTCATCGTTTATACAATCACCCAGGATGGCCGCCTACTGCTGACGTATGACCCACAAAAGCTCATATGCAACCTGCAAACCTTTACCTCTTTGTTTCAGGCTATACCAGGGCCTTCTCTGTCCTTCTGAACCAAGTTTTGTATTTATTCCAGATTTTAACTAGTCATGATACTTGTCTCAGGATATCTGTTAAATATGTCTAAAAATGTCAAGCATCTGTAGGCACTTTACCTCTACACATTTTCTGTAATTTCTCCTTCCTCGCTTTTCTTTTTTATCTCCATTTGGTCTTCTATAGCTCACTCATTTTAGAATAAAAATAATAAAAGGAATTTTCATCAGATTTTGGCCCTGCTACTCTCATAAGGGAGTGATTGAATAAATTACTACCGTCCTAAGCCTCAGTTTCCCCATCTGTGAAATGGGTATTCTTGGCTTAAATTCTTTGGCAACAGTATGTGAACACCGTCTTTTATCAGAAGGAAATTTACACCTGTTCACAGTGCACCACACACACACTTAGAGGACGGAACCAGACACTTCTTACGCTTTTTCTTGAGGTGCTTTCAGTCCTTGCAGACTGGCACCCCACTTCTTACCCTCACTGCCTCTCTGTATCTATAAACATCTCTCCTGTTGCCCATTTTCCCCTCCTTGTGTCCCATCCACACCAGGCTCTTCTTATTACTTATAGCAGAATGCCAAAAGTCAAGCAAACTGTCTCCTCACCACAACTCATTTTAGAAAGTATATTTGGGGGGGGGCTGGGGAGCAATTAAGAGCATTTGTTGCTCTTGCAGAGGACCCAGGTTCAGTTCCCATCACCCACGTCGGGGGGCTCCCGACAGCCTCTAACTCTAGCTCCTGGGTTCACACACACATGCACATTAAAATGAATAAGTAAGTAAAATTTAAAAACAAAGCTTATTTCCTATATCTATGCCCTCGTACCATTTCCTTCTAGAGAGCAGGCTGGAGGGGATGCAGGTGACAAAGGTACCAGGGAAGTGTGTTGTCCCACTCTGTCAGTCAGTCTGACAAGAATGTCTTCTGGTTTTTTTTTTAATTGCATGAGATACTGTTTCAAAAATGTTCAGCGTGGTTCCTGGTGCATGGTAGCCTTTAGCAGATGATGCCATGGGTCTTAAGATAGTATCAAACATTTTTGAACACTAAATCATTGCTGTGGGCTCTGCTAGACTCACTGGACATTCCCAGCTCAGGGAAGGGTTCCACTGGGAGGTACCTGCAGACCGAAATGCTGAACTCAGTCCTGAAGCTCATTGCTGAGTGAGCCTGTGTATCATGTCTCTCACACCCCTTCTCATTCTCTTTTGAATGCCAAATTAGTGAGAAGAGACTTTCAAAGTGCTTCTCTTTGGGGGTAAGAAGTCTTGGGGGTTTGTGGAGGTCTGAAGTTTTTCCTACACAGACGATTGTTTCTTTGCTATTAGGAGCAGAGGTCTAGTGATGCTGAACACAGTGTCTACCTGGCTGTGAACTTGCTGTACTAATTTTGAACACCTTTCTCCAAGTTTCCTGTTTGAATCGCGCAGGTAGTAGCATGAATTATTCAGCAACATTTAAGAAGAGAGTGGGTGTGGTGTGCCCACTAGTCTGGTGAGGATGTTCAGCCAATTTCCCTGTCCTCCTCTTCCTTGTCATGTGTGCCTTTGGGGCAGGATAAGACCTTCCGGTACTGGCCCTGCTTGGTGGCTCCTCCAGCCTTGACAATGAGCACACAGTCTTGTGTCCCAAGGAAGGCTGGCTGCACTGTCAATGTTTTCCTACTTGCTTTTGTTTGCTCCTCTAGCTTGCTGTGGTCTGGCTGATTGCTAAGGAGATTCAACATAGACTTGGCTCCTGGTGCCTGTTATTGTCAACAGTTTCATTGCTACCCCCCTCAGATGTGTGTGAGAATGGGAGGGCGGAAGAAAAACTGTTCAATTTACTATGCAGATGTCTGTAAGTGATTTAGAACACTACTCCGCAGCCCAACTCTCCTAAGAGAAAGTCATCTTTAGGACAGGCAAAACGACTGCCTCATTTATCCAGAAGATAAAGTGATTTGTTCTCTCCTGGATGGGGAATTCAGTTTCCTTATTTACAAGGAGCAAGGTCACAGTTGCAGATGCTGTCGTCCCCATGCAAAGTGGATGAAGCAAGAGTGCATTTCACTGTATAAATTACATAAGCTAGATGGTGGAGGGTGGGGAGAAAGATAGGGTCTGCGATTGCTTTTCAGGGTACAAAAGGACATTTGGTTTTTTCTCTCCTAGCATAATTCAAAAGGAAGCGACACCCCAGGGAGCCAAAATTGAGATTTCTTGTAGGGCAAGAAAGACATTTTTTTCTTTTCTAGTGAAGGGAAAGATAATGTGAGGATTTGGGGGAGGTAAGGGTGATTTCTGCCATTGAACAATGTTGTGTGTGAAGCTTATTGCTCAAGGTTCCCTTGATAGAAAGTGGGTTGTTTGTTTGTTTGTTTATTTTTGTTTTTTGGGTTTTTTCTTTTCTTTTTTTTTTGGTGTGTACAAAAATATAGCAGTATATAAGGTTCAAAGCAGCTTTAGGATAGTTTCTTACTAAAGTATCTTACAAGTGGTATTTGAAAAAGTTTGGGGAGCATCTTTCTCTCTCTCTCTCTTTCCCTCTGTGTGTGTGTGTGTGTGTGTGTGTGTGTGTGTGTGTGTGTGTGTGTATGTGTATGTGCAGGTGTGTGTCAGGGTGTGCTTGTACATGTGTATGTGTATTTGGAGGTGGAGGTCAACTTAAGGTCGACTTCATCAGTAATGTTTCCCACTGTATTTTGGGGATCCTGGAGTTGACTGGTTAGTTAAACTGACTGGCCAGCAAGCTCTTGGGACGGGATTCCCCTTTCTCTGCCTCCCTAGCACTGGGAATAAGATTCCAATCTTTTCAGAGGGTCTTGGGGATGGACCCCCAGTTCTGTCCTTGCCCAAAGTACTTAATCCATTGAGTCACCTGTCCTGCCCCTTGAATTTGCATCATATTTATTTGTGCTTTTAGGGGACAGATGACAAGGGGTGGCATCCAAACTGCTCTCCAGTCATCCTTGTTTTAGAAAGAGATTTCATCTCTGCCTAGTTCTTGTTCTGTGGTGGAGGAAAGAGTCACTAAAGAATGACAGAATGTCACTCTGCTCCTCAGATCAGCCAAGGCTAAGCAGAGGCTGTAACTTCTACCTTGGGCCCACAGCGATCCACTGTCATGGGATAGTCTAGGTTTCCGGCAGTCAGTGGAGAGTGATGTTTTTGAGTTTTCTACCTATTTATTTATTCATTTTGGCCTGGGTGAAATAGTTACTGAGGCCTGAGAAGATGAGCCCAGTTGTATTAGCTCCAGAAGCCTGAAGAGCCTGAAATGGCAGGAGGCTGCCAGGCTAGAAAGGATCCTTTCAGGATTGGAGAATCAAGCCTTCTGGAAGACTTAGTAGAGCATCAGAAAAACTGATGCCAGCAGAGGAGGTTTTGGGCCTGTGGCATTCAAAAAACGTAGGAGGTCAGGATTTGGAACCAGCAATTTTTTTTTACTCTAACGGAAGCTGAAAAGTTAATCGTTCTCTTTTACATGGGAGGATGTCAAGTGTGAACGGAAGCAGAAGATGTGTGAAGTTTGCCTTCTAACCTGTGAATATCTACAAGCCTGTAGGCATAACTTCGTTTGAACCTTTCCTGGGTAGAGCCAGAAATAGGATTACCAGTCAGAATACTAGGTGCTAAGTTAAATGTGAATTTCAGATAAATAACAAGTAAATTTTAGCATGAACCCCTTTCAAGCAGTATTTGGGGACGTATATGAAAACTTGTCTATGAGAAATTCATCCTTAACCATGATACCATATTATAAAGACTGCCAGCTCTAATAAGATGGCAGTGTGTTGTAAGAGAAAAACATCTCATAGCAAAATCTCATCTGCTTCCATTTCCACAAGGAGGTGGGTAAGGAAGACCCAGAGACAGACAACCTAGGTTGCTATATGGACACTTCCCATGTTGGTATCACCAGCTTGCCTCCCATGAAGAAGTGGTCTAGTTTGGGCTTAGTGTAGATGTATTTGCTCAGTGTTGGGACATGACTCCCCACCCTAACAGCGGCAAACCTAGCTGGAAGTTAATTTTTCAAGGTTCAGATTCTCTGACTTTTTAGAAGTCCCAGTAGCACTAGGTGACAGGCTCCAGCCACTTGCTTACCTCACCATGGGCTTGTGATCCAAGGTTGCTCTTTGCTCTTTGCTAGCTGGAAAACTTTGTGACAGTAGCTTAGAATATTTCTCTCACTAAACACATATTTAAGTCATGCTCATTGCCAGCCAGTCAATGGACAGACTAGCTCTGATCCTTTCTTGATTTGAAGCTTCAATATTTTTATTTAATACGTAGTAGTTTGCAATTTTGCTTCTTTAAATAAGGATAACTGAAAGCAGGTTTTGCGCTGTGTTGGCTCACAGTAGCCCACAAGACCTGACTGAAATCATCTACAATGTTGAGAGCTAATTAAATACAGTTACCATTAAATATTACATCACATAAGCTTACAATTGATAAAGTAACCAGAGCCAGAGCACACATTTTAAAATACATTGCTTATTAATTCTTTTCTCAACATGTCCTCATTACTTTACTCTATGTACTTGTGTGTTTGTTAACTGTATCTCGTGTATGTGTGTGTGTGTGTGTGTGTGTGTGTGTGTGTGTGTCTGTGTGTGTGTGTGTGTGTGTAAAGACACTATATAATACTATTTAGGCATGGATTTATTGTCTCATTGATATCTAGACCTAGGAAAATATTTTCCTGATACAGTCATAGCATATGCTGACTTCTGTGGTCTAGACATTCCTGTTGTGGTTTGTTTCAGGCTATGCAGGGACAGTTGGGAAGATACAAATGTCATAGACACGGTGACCATATAGCTTGTCCCTCCTTTCTGTAATATCTATTGCTCATGGCCCTACTCAGTCTCATAGCATCTACTTGTTCCTTAACTCACTGGAGCTGGATTTCATTACAAGCTACTTAGAAGAGAACTTTCGTGTTCATTGTTTCAAGTTCTGGTAAAATACCACCCGAGCCACTAGCCTGTGTTTTCCACTTTGCTATTGTGTGTTCAGCCGACTGAGAGATGGAGGGGACTGAGTTGGTTTACTGAACCTTAGACCCATAGAAAGTGTGAGATCTTTGTTCATCAGGGTGGCAGGACCCCAGAACTAGGCTCAGCTCCTAGGGAAAGACCTGTAGTCAGAGGGCAGAAAATTCATTTCAGAGTGGAGTTTGAGAAGCTCCATGTGGCTGATAGTTAAACAGTATATGTAATGAGTTTTCCACAGTGAAGATGGTTTTCTGATCTCCAGTTGTTTGTTATCCTCATCTTATTTTTAAAGGGTTCTTTATTCATAAGGGAGTGTTACTTATGGGGACTAAAACCCTGAATGCTACAATATGGAAGGTCTCAAAAGTGAGGATGTGTTGTTTCTTCTGTTCATCATTCTCAGTTATCCTTCAGGATCTGGTTCATACTTTTCTCCATTCACCTAAAAAGTGGTGGAAGAGCTTTGGTGGACACAGACGCTTCTGTGGAGGGTGATTGTGCGTGTGCATGTGCGTGTGCATGTGCGTGTGCGTGTGCGTGTGCGTGTGCGTGTGTGTGTGTGTGTGTGTGTGTGATGGGTTAGGAGTCAACATGGAGACGAGTCTTAGCAAGAGAGATGGGTGTTCCAAATTGTGGCATCTGTAAAACTCACACACACCTTCCTGCTTCCTACGTGCAGCAGAGACCACTGTAGAAGGCTCCATGTGAGGTTATACCGACACTAACCAAGAGCTTCCCTTCCTCTCACGCTACCTCAGCCAACCGGCAGAGAGGTGATGCATTACTGCACACACACGTGCATGCACATGCACATGTACACACACAGATGTGGAACACACACATGCCACAGACCTTTCTACTGTCTAAGACCTCTGCTCCTCTGTGAGATCTGAACTGACAAGCTCCAGTCCATACAGCTCTCTGGCTTGGAATTAATGCAGTTCTTATATTTAACTTTTTTCAATTCTATCTTTAATTTTTCATCTTTGGTGTGTTTGGGGGACAAGATACACTGTGTATCCCAGGCTGACCTTGCACCCCAATCCTCCTTAGAGCTGTGATTGTCAGCATGTGCTGGTTTGTGAGAAGTGTCAATCATATGCACACGCTAAGTGATGACGTTCTCTGTTTCCTCTGCAGGTGATCCAGGCTTGCCACTCTTGCCCCAAAGCGATTGAAGTTGTGGTCAATGCCTATGAGCACATCAGGTGGAACATGAAGTGGAGAAGAGCCATTCCTGATGATGACCTGGAGGTAAATGATTCACTTGCTGTGGTTTTCACTGCTGAGAGCTGCCAGACCTCCATGTAAAGATGCAGCCTTCTAATTTAAAATGCTGGTTTTGAGAATGCTTTCTTTCAAAGCTCTCTCAAATATAATGAAACAACGGATTATAAAATGCAAATATGAGAGTGTAAATCTCTATCTATATGTGCCTGTCAAATATGTGATATTAAGGAGTCTCTCGGGGAAATTTCTCTGAGAGAAGTTTGAGTAAATATATGAAGGTGGCAGTTTTATTTTTCATCACTTTAAATGAGTTAAGTGATAATATCGGGGATTGCTCACTCGGATTTTTTTTTTCCAGAAAAGCATAGTGTTTTATGGGGATATTTCACTCACTTTTAACTATGACTAAGCAGGAAACACTACTTCAGAGTCTGCAGTGAGCCACATGCTCAACCCTTAGTAGAGCCATGCCCTCACTGGTGGTCTTAGACTTTGCCCCCCCCCCCCCCCCCCCCCGCTCTCTTTTTGGTTTTTCGAAACAGGGTTTCTCTGCGTAGCTTTGCACCTTTCCTGAAACTCGCTTTGTAGACCAGGGTGGCCTCGAACTCACAGAGATCCACCTGCCTCTGCCTCCCGAGTGCTGGGATTAAAGACCTGTGCCACCACCACCCGGCTTTGCTCCATCTCTTTACTAGCCCTTCACACAGAGCATCCTGTTTGTGATTTTTAGAAGTAAAGATTGTGTCTAATACATGAGAGATACCAGGCACAAAGTTCCTTGGGTTTAGAGCCTAATAGCTTACTTGTATAATCTTATTCTGCTAATGATTAGCTCTTTTACCTTCTAAAGTTACCTGCCTCCTAACCACTGCTAGTAGATATTACCAGGTTCACAATAAGCATGCTATCATATTGAGTTAAATTAAAATGGCCGTTTTGGTTTGAAATGGTCCAGGCAGTTCAAGCATGGTAGTTTATATCATTATTCCTAGATTGTGAATGTGTTTCCCCCTTCTCTTACCAGCATTATCATGCCTCGCTTCCTGACCTTCCCATTTTAATTTTGTGCTCCGTTTTGTTCACTCTCAGAAACTCTAGACAGCTATTCTTGTGTGTGAAGCAGAGATACATGCGTCAGTGTGGATTTTTATCTATGTGAGTTGTGGAGCCTCCCTCCAATGACCATATCTTGTCTTGCTTTTCCAGAGACACTGGGATTTTTACCACTCTCTCTTCAAGGTGTGCTGCAACACTCCCAGGACCCTCATGCATTTATCAAGATGTGCCATTCGAAAAGCGTTGCACGAAAGATGCCACAGAGCGATTCCTCAGCTGTCCCTCCCGTTGCCTCTGAAGAAGTACCTGCTTTTGGAGCCAGAGGGCATCATTTATTAGGTCTTAGGAGACAACAGTTCCCAATCCTAGATGTTTAAGTAGACTCGCTGGGTAGACATAGTTTGCATGCATAAAATGGTACTTGGGTCGATTATAACACTTTAGGGATTTCAAGACACTTTACAAACACCATGTCATTAATCCTAGAGTAGCATGCTGAGGGAAAATAAACAAGTAAAGTTAAGGAATTTTCAAAGACATGACTGCATTTAGAAGTTAGGCACTGACAGAGCATTAATAGCTCAGGTAGTGACAGCTTTTATTAGGTACCTGATGTATTTTGTAAAACTTCCACATATGATCTCGTCTGAAAAGGGACCCACATTTTCTTACAACCCAGTCTCATTCTCTACATTGTCAGTAATAGGTTTACATGACCGTTTAGTTTGCAATGTAGCAGGTTTTGTGAGCGGCCTCTTAAGCTTGCTGTCCCCTGCCAATGACCATTGAGCAGACAATATTGTTATTAGTTTTAGAAATGCCTCTTTCCCAAACCAAGGTCATCCATTTGTTTTGGTGATAAATGCACAAGAATGCAATGGGAACAAGATCTTTGAGTCAAGATCGAAATGGGAAAGAGAGAGCAGTTCTCTTAACAGTCCAGGAGTAGACATTTCAGCACACTCACTGAGCCGAACCCTGGGGACCACAGATGAGTCAATCAGGACCCCTGTTCTCCAGGGTCATATCTTTAATAGAGGATCCAGATATACAAGCAGGTGACTGCAGTATGAAGACACGGGGCAGGAGTACAGGTGCAGACTCATATTTAGTGCTTACCTTTCTGAAGCGTGCTTTTGACTTGAAGTGTGTGATTTTTTTTTTCCCTTTTGAACCATGAAGACAAAGCATGGAGAGTTATGTAGAGGGACCTGGTACTATTTGAGTAAATGTCTTTGAGTTTCTCCAAATAATCCAGACACATTTTATTTTGTATGGTTTCCTATTTGGTACCTTCACAGACTCTGAGAGAAATAGTCTACATTCTGGCTCCCACGGAGATGAGAAAGAAGTTTAGGGAAGTGGGCAAAGCAGTTGTGAAGGAGAGAACCTAGTTGATTTTCTTGTCTTTTCATGGAATAGATTGATATTTTAGCTGATAGGTAAGAAACCTGCATTTTAACAGTGACTCCCTTCAGACTATATGTAGAAAGACTTTGAAATAGTGAACACTTAAGACTCATAGAAATAAGTATATTGTAAGACTTAGGTAGTGCTTTCTAGTAGAATCATGCTGGTAGCCTCCTGGAGAACACTGATTTGGTTCTCATGGATCTCATGGATCACATTGGATTATTGCCCTGATTTTGTAGTTGTTCAAGTAGTAGTGGTACACAGACTGTGTACCTGCTGTAGTGGGCAGGCTTTTTATTTGTGTGTGGACTTGCTTCTTTTTCGCTGATGGATCTGTTGTGTTGACTAGAGATGACGCTGAGTACCCCAGTAGTTCCCCACTTAGCTGTGTTTGTAAAATGAGACCCGCTTACTCCCAGTGTTGTGTAGAAAACCCCATAGGTGGACATGATCGTGTTTTTGAAGTTGCAATTTAGCTCAGCTAATTTCAGAAAAAAATATTCTGTATTAAAGCAAGATCTCTATCACAGGACAGAGTCTTGAATTTGTAGATTACACATAAAAAGTAGTTTGCTGGACCGAGTATTATTTAGAACATATTTGAGAATATTCAAAGGGTTGGATGTTTCTCTCCAACACCAGGAACATTCTGGCAGAAAAGTCTGTGATAGACTGATCTATAACAGGTCTAGTGGGACTGAGGACATGTAGAAGGGGTGTTCCTCATCTAGGGAGATAGAAGTGTTTGTCACTGTTTTGCTGTGTTGGAATGTTTGCCTTAGTCTAGCATAGAATATGTGGCTCCTTCTTTTGAATTGCTTGTATGTGAATTTAATGTGATTTTCTCTGTACTTTGACCTTTAATTTAGAGATCTTAAATAAAGCTTTGGTGTTCCATCTCTTCGTTGTGAGTTATTTATCAATAAGACTCGTCGTCCTCCTTGCACAATATTGGCTCTTCAACAAGGACACAGGAAAAAATTATGTGTTTCACTGCTTTCTTCAACATTAACAAAGGGTGGCGGAAGGAAGATTTGTGTCTGTCAACAAAAATGTTTTCAAAAGAAAGTAAAGGGGGAAATGTGGCCGGAACAAAGTAAAATGGAGGCTATTGCCATTTTAGTAAGTGTACTTTAATAATAAGAAGAAAATTGAACTGAATGCTTTGGGTCCACTTCTCACCATCTCTGGCATCCTGGATTTTTCATTTCCCTCCATTCTCACTGTTTACTTAACCCTGGACAAAGCAAGGGAGGAAATTACACCCTCATGACGCCTTTGTACTTTCTAGAAGAGTTTTCCGTAAATAGATGTCCAATGTCCCAAAGAAAAACAACCCTCTTCAGAATGTTCCATGAGAGGCGGCAGCTTTGATAAGAGGAAGAGCCTCCTCTCTGGTCTTCTGCCCTTCTCTGCATCTACACATGCCTGTGCTCTTGTTTCTAATCACCCAGGGTTACAGCTCAACTTGTGCTTCCTTTTGGAGCCCAGTAGGTTCTGATAACAGTGCAATAGTCAGAAGAAGATGGAGGGAAAAGAAAAGTAGCAGACCATTTTCAGTGAGTTATCAGCCTGGGAAAAGGCAGTAACACATCCTATCTTGGTTATTCATTTGATCGACTATGGCAAAATCACGAAGTTCTGAGTTCATATACTTTTTGAAACTTTTAAAAAAAGAGTTAACTACTGATTAATTTTCTTTGAAATGCAACTATCACAGCCAGTACTCAAAAAGATTCCAGGGCACTTGCTATAGAATGGTAGGCAGACACGTTAAAATTCGGGCTGTGGCAACTGTCCTTCCCATATCCTGATTTTGACCCTCATCAGACCCCAAATCTATGGAAAACAGACTATCTCCTCCCTACCTTAGTTTTCACATCTGTAACATGGGACTAAGAGTGGTACTTACCTCACAAAACTTTAATAGGATTATTTGGAGGAGTAAATCAACACAGAACATGCCACGCAGTGGGTATTTTTTATTATCACCATCTTTGATACTATTATATCTCTGTGATTTCTACCAATGGAGTAATGTAACCTTTGACTAACACTGTCACTGTAGCAGATGAATGGGAGATTCCTACTCACTTTGGGAAGCAAGGTAGATGAACTCCTACTGTGTGCCAGGCTCTTCAGGGATGAGGGGGCAGTGAGGACAAAGTAGATAAGATCTGGAACCTCCCTGGGCCTATCGGAGGTGAAGGGTGGGAGAGGAAAAATATTGCTGTGGAGGATTAGCAAGCAGACAAGCAGATGACTTTTTGAAACATTACTCTTTTGTAAGTAAGTTTACATGGGAGGCAACGGCTCCTTTTACTATCTGGTTGGTTGTAGGGACATACCTGAAAATTTTCCATGTGAGCAAAGAAGGTTCTCCCTCTGCTTCTGTCTTCAGTGAGAAAGGAACAGGAGGACCCAAGGAGTGAGGCTCAGCAGGAGATTCCCAAGTACAGGCTCTATTGATCCCAGAGGAGGAAGTGGCAAGGCTGGAGCAATCCATTCATGTATTCTTTGTCTTGGAAGAATACACTTAGCACTCGTACGCATGCGTGGGTTAAAAGTGGATGAAATGAAGAGTGGTTCACCAGTCAATGTAAGGTGCACTTTCAGAGCCAGGCGTTGGTGGCACACACCTTTAAACCCAGCACTCAAGAGGCAGAGACACGCAGATCTTTGAGGTTAAGACCAGCCTGGTCGACAGAGTGAGTTTTAGGACAGCTAGGACTACATAGAGAAACCCTGTCTCAACACCCCCCCCCCCCAAAAAAAAAAAAACAACCAACAACAAAAAGACAAAAAAAAAAAAAACCCAAACAAACAAAACAGCGACAGCAAAAGAACAAATCCCCTCCCACCCCAACAAAGATTCACTTTCAGCTTATTATTATTCACTTTAGTCTATTTGCTTTAACTAAAATCAAGAATGCAAGGATACAGTGTCTGTTTTCATTAGATACTATCTAATTGAGCTGGTTTTCTTGTGTTTGTTTGTTTGTTGGTTTTCTTGTGTTTGTTTGTTTGTTTGTTTGGTCATAAAATGATTGATTGGGTTGAGTTTTGGAAGCCATATATCAGTGCTACATTGCCTTACTCAAGTGTGTGGTCACACCTGCCACAGATGAAATGCAACCCATAACACGGGCTGCTTTTCTTCTCTTTTCCTCCTGTCTTTTTAAGCAACATGAAGTAGATTAGCTATGTTTAAATTTGCTCTTTACTAATTGGCTTTCCCAGATAGAGGTATGCCTCAACGATGTTGGGCAACAATTATGCAAATATATGTGCTAATTCAGCCCAGGAAATAAAACAGGGATGCACTTTGTATTTTCAGAATTAAATATGGCCCTGGATTGGTCAGGTTTTTGTGCTTACCAAGTAGGGAGAAACTACCAAAACAGAGCTCTCACTGTGGGGTATATATGCAGAGGTAGAACACGGGGAGTCAACCCAGGAGCCCAGATACTGTGTGCTCAGAGACATAAAGAAAGACCTACCCTCCCTCCCCTTTCCTGGTTTGGGGAAAGCTGAAGACGTGGCTAATGGGCAGTTAAGTTCTAATGGAAATTTAAGCCATTTGATGGAGGAAGGGATCTGTACTACTTGAGCTGCCCTTCTGAACCCATCCCCTCTTTCTCCTGCTCAGGGTCCTGGTAGGGTGACTTCTATGCATATCTCAGCTGGAATCCTTGCACCTCAGGTCCACAATGGGAAGAACAGCAGCAGATGTCCTAGCTCCCTCTTGCTGAGCTGCTTGCTAGGGCCTGGGTCCCCTGACATGACCACCTCGCCTGTGAGAGGCCTCTCTCCTATGTTTCTGAGCTCCCTGAGTTATTGGAGCTGCTTGCTCCCCTTGACCTTCAGACCTCGATGAAGCCAAGGTTTCCACGGAACAGCCTTTGCCCCTGCTCATGGCACTTCAGCATGCTTTGCTGTTTCCTCTGCGAATAGGCTTTGATTAAATTCTCTCCAGTTTTCTTTCCGGGTCCCCTAGGGATCCTGAGGTGCCCGGGCAATGAGAGCATTGGGGTAGCCTTGGTATAAGTGGTACTGGGGCAGTCACTGTGGCCAGGGAGGGCAGTTAGCAGACAGACAGATGGGCTTGATCTATAGTGCAAGAGAGGGTGGGGTTGGGTAAGAAGTGGTGAAGAGCCATTAAGGTTAGAGAAATAGTTGGCATTAGAACAGGTAGTCAGAGTCACCAACACCTACCACAGAGATGGAGGGAGAGAGGACCATTTTCTATAAGAGGGCAGAAGGAAGACAGAAATTGCTAGGAACCCAGGATAAAATGTCTTGGATCATGGAGAAGTGTCCTGGAGTACCATATTATCACTATCATCTCCATTGCCTTTAATTCATCAAACTAACAAATAAATGATAAATAAATACACAGGCTGAAAAAGTATATATCCATGATACTAATTAATGCTTTTTCTTTGCCTATAAAACACTCTGGTCTTACAGACTGATTTATTCTTGAGTGGAGAAAGGATTACAGTTTGAAATATCCATTCATTTTAAAATATCCAAACATAAGTACTTAAAAAAAATCTATTAAGGAAGGTACTCTTTCCCAGGGCACCAGGGACTGGCAGGCTGGAAGCAGGCTTTGGAGCTTTGGGGCCTCTGCAGTTCCCAGAAGGCAGGACTCAGCCATGAATTCTTGATGGAGGCAGAGGCGTGATTGCAACCTTTCAGGGACATTCCAGGACTGACATCAGATGGACATGAGAGGCTCGGAGGACAATCCAACAGGGAAGGTTTACCTGTCAGCAAATCGTGTCTTAAGTAACCACTGTTAATTGTGTAGTGACGTCATAGAGAAATGAAATGTTCCCCTCCAAGCACTGTAGTGAGCCCAGAGACAAGCACCTTAACGTTGTTAAAATTCCTTCCCACAGGAGATGTGAACAATGTCTACCCCTTCTCTTGAGGGCTCAGTGATAAACTGAGGCAGGATTCCATCAGAGTTCACTCTGGGGAGCCGATGAGTTTATCGAGCTTCCTTACAGAGCACAGGCTAAAGGTTACTTACGGAGCAGTGAGTGCTCCCACTCTGCAGCAAGTGCATCAGGAAGTTCTTACCTAGCAAGGAAGGGGCTGGCCCTGTGACAGACAACACTCCCCTCCCCTGGTCCTCCCCTGGTCTGTACACTCTAGCTCCCCAGGCCTTTTACAGTGCAGGCAGGGTTGTGTACAACAGGTAGAGCGGAGCAGCTAGATACTCAGGTGAGGGTACCGAGGGCATGCACACCGTCAACAGGCCCAGCTGGGATAATCCCTTTGGAAGGAGGCTCTATTTAATTCCCCAGTCATCTACATGAGTTCAGTCAGCTTCTGACCTGGAGTGCCGATTTTTTTTTTCTTTAGTTTCTTTTGTTGCGGTGTTGGGGCTTGAACCTGAGTCTTTGCAAGGGCTAGGAAAGCACTGTTCAATGGAGCCACAAACGCAGCCCTCATTTTTTTTTTTATTTAGATAATCATGATTAAATACCTTTCACATAAGACCCTTTGGGGAATGAAACGAAAAGACACACGTCGTGCGTCTAAAACTCATGGATGCCAATCTCCAGTCAGTGGTTGGAAGATGCCCCACGGTCTGGAGATGCTTACGCTGTAGTGCCGTAGTGTTGGAAGGCATGCGGGAGCTTGTGAGGCTGAGACACAACTTCTCTCTAGTTTATTACCCTTTCATTGTGACAGATTCCCAAACTATGGACTCACCCTCCAAAGTATAGTGGTCAAAGCCAACCTATTAAAGGCTCCCAGCTTTTGGTAGTGCGGTCTGAAGGGGGCGCTGTGGCAGAGCTTTCTTCTGCCACACTTTGGAACTACGCAGAAGGAGGCAACTTTACCTCTAAAATGAAGCCTCAACTGTGGCTAGCTTTTCTGTGTATAGCCCAGAAATACACAATCCATTCATAGTTTGGTTCATTCAGTTTCTCCCCGGCCCCTTTCCTTCCTTCCTTCCTTCTTCCTTCCTTCCTTCCTTCCTTCTTTCCTCTCTTCCTCCCTCCTTCCCTCCCTCCCTCCCTCCCTCCCTCCCTCCCTCTCTCCCTCCCTCCTTCCCTCCTTCCTTCCCTCCTTCCTTCCCCCCTCCTTCCCTTCCCCCTTTCTGTGTTTGATCTGTTCTCTTGGTTGTGCTCTGGAAGGTAGGCTGGGATCTTCTTAACGATTGACTATGTATTCTGTGAATTACGTGATGCGTTTAGCTTAACCCTTTAAGCCATGCACAAACTGGGAGAGTCTACGCCCCCACCCCCACCCCCCCCGCCCCAATTCTTTGTTTCCTTGATTCCAGTTTGAAAGCCCAAGTAAGGAAAAGTTGTTTTCTTTCCAGCAATAGATTGTGGGCGAGGGGTTAAAGGGCAAGCTGGAACCAAAAGCTACCAGAGGGGTGACAAGCAAAGCTTCCTAAGTGAGGCCTTCAGGTTTCTGCCTCCTGCTTCCCTATGATGTCAGAGAAGAGGACCAAGTGTCTGATGGGGTTATAGTACCTCACACGCTGGTGCTCGAAGTCAGAAGTCCATCACAGGGTCATCAAGGTGCGGTGCATTCTTTGGGGAAAGCACGAAAGAGTTACTTCCCAAGTGACAGCAAAACATATGACCACGAACCAGCTCAGAGGCAGTTTCTACCTTTGGCCACTAGGGACAGTAAAAGTATTTGTGTTTTGTTATAGTTGATGGGACAGTGGAAAAAACCCAAACCAACCAACCAACCAACCAACCAACCAACCAACCAACCAACCAAACAACCAACCAACCAAACAAACAAACAAAAAACAGTCCCTTTCTCTTCCTCCCCCGCCCCTCATCCTCATCCTTCTCTTTATCCTCTTTTTCCTCTTCTTCCTCCCACTCCAGGGCCTCAAGCATGCCAGGAAAAATAATCTACCACAAATACTGAGTTACACCACCAGCCCAATTTTTGACTAATTACAATTATTATTTATACTTGATTTTTTTTTTACTGAGGATTTTCTAGAAGCAAATGATTGTAGCCCACAAACGAGTCATCAAAAGCTAGACACACATAGGTAGTAATCATAAGTGAATGGAATGCATGAATGTATCTCTGAAGTTACTCCACGTGCTGCAGTTGGCAAGAAGAAATCTACCCAGTAGCAGATGGGAGACAGACAGCATGGTTTCATCATGAAACCATGAAAGGGGCCTTCTTTCAACATGTTGATATCTGAACCAGTTTTAAGCCAGTCTTCCTATTTTTTTCCTGCATTGAAACAGAGATATCTAATTCACTCAGCATGTACTTCCTCATAGCTCACCTTCCTTATTTGAGTATTATGCGGTGCTTAAACCCAAGCTGTTCTGGGATAGCAAAGGCATAGCATACGTTGTGTATACCTGTGGCAGGCAGTGTTAACCATTGAAAGTACTGTTTCCTACTGAGTGCACACCCACTTGCAGAACCCTCCCCAATACTGTATTGAGACCTCTTCTAATCACTTGGAAATGATGGGCAAGATGAAATAGATTCCTCATTTCTGGGTTCTAGTCTCAGTGTTCTCAGAGGCTCATGGTCAATATTACAAGTCTGGAAGGACCCAGAAGGTGGTGAGAACTTCTCGGTTTGGGTCTCTTTGGGTCAGAAGAAACATGTAAGAATTTGTTAGAAGTATTATCCTAAAGCCAACTCAAAATTAATCTAATTTTTTAAAAATGAAACTCAGCAACCGAAACAAAAATTCTTAACATCAAACATTCTAAAACATACAACTCAAATGATATACATGCTCAGGAAGACATCAAAACTTTCCTCCCTGTATTTAAATTAATATGTATCTGTAAGTAAAGAAAGCTTTGTACAATAAAAACGCAAGAATTCCTAACACACAATAGTCAGCTTTTGTGGGTATTACATGGAAGGAGGGCATGCACAGTACAAAGTGTCCATTTTGTGTGTTCAGAACCAAGGAAGTAGTGAAGTCATGTTATGACAGGTGAGAGGTACTCAAATCACTCTAGATTCATTATATGCTTCCTTTTGAGTTACTTCTTTGTTGTTTCTTGTTCAGAACACTTTTACCGTTGTAAAATTGTCACCACCCCACGTTCAGCAACATGTTCCCATGGAGTTATAACCCACAGTTTAAGAAGAAGGGAAATTGTGCTTTGAATGAGAAGCATCCCCCATAGGTTCATGTGTTTGAATACTTGGTCCTTTGCTGATGGTGATATTTGGGGAAGTTTTGGAACCTTTAGGAGTGGGAGCCTTGCTGGAGGAAGTACATCATTGGAAGTAGGTTTTAAGGGTTTATAGCCTTACATCACTTCCTGCCCCCCCCTCTTCCTGTGGATGAACAAAAGATGTAGTTGAATCAGCCAGCTTCCTGTTCCTGTTACCATGCCAAGCCTTTCTACACAATGGAGTATATTCCTCTAAAACAAACTCTTCCTTGTTGATTTTGGTCATAGTATTTTATCATAGCAGCAGAAAAAGAACTAATACAGGGCTGTGACATGTAGGTTTATGTAAGTCAGTGCTATAATGTTCACACAGTGATGATAGTCACTAGAATCTTTCTCCTTCATTAAGCAACACAGCTGTATGTACAGCCTATTGGTTATTTCTCTACAGAACCTTGACTTAATACAGTGGACAAATCTACTCTAAATATTCTTCTTAAGCAATTTTGTGGACATGTTTTCATTTTCCTTGGGTAAAGAGAGTTGAGTGAGCTGGCTTCCTGTTGTTTGTATGTATATGACTTCAGGGATGGCCCCTTGGTGTTGGAGACCGAGTTAGGAAGCTCGTCTTTGAGGAAGACCACCCTCTTTCAGGAGTCATTAACTGCTTTGTCTCTTCATCTCACCTTGGGGCTCCACAAGATTCCCCTTATCCAAGCTGGCATGTCAACTGGTGCTGTCATTGATTAAGTCTTATATAGGTAGCTATGTTGCTGAAATTTCGTGGGTGTGGCTTCCCTGTCTTTTCTAGAAGACATAATCTTCCAAAGCCTTACTGGTCCTCTGGCTCTTCCAATCCTGTGCCCTCTCTTCCATGTTAAGTCCCCAAGCTTGGGTGTAGGGGTTGTGCTGTAGATCTACTAGTTTGAGTTGAGTATCCCCAGTCATTTGTTCTTCGCATTTTGGCTAATTGTGGCTTTCTGTAATGGTCTTTGTCTGCTGCAAGAAGAGCCTCTTTGGTGAGGACTGAGACCTACATGTGTATGTGGGTATAAGGAAAAGTATTTAGACTGTAGCTAGGAATTATACTGGTTTAGGGAAGTGGCAGTCATAAGTTCTCATCCAAGACCCACGGCCTCACTAGCCATGGATGGTTGGCTGGCTGTGTTTATCGTACCAGGACTGTTTCCCTCCTGTGAAGTGCGTCTTTTGTCCCATTAGACAGCTGTTGGTCTCCTCCAAGATGTAAGTGCCATTATTGCACCTTTTGGGCTATGTTGATCTGTTGGTTATTTTTTCACGGTTGATAAGTGTTTTAACTGGGGAGACAACCGGTTGCTCCCCTCCACTGACAGCTTGCCTGGCACCTTCTACTACTATGGAAGCTAGTCTTCAGGTAGGATGTGTCCGGGTCAGTTCCAGCTTGATTCCTCAGACTTCTGTGTCCAAAATGCCTGGTGTCTTCAGCAAAGGGGACTTACTTTCAAACTTCCCTAAGAAAATAATAAAAAACGTCTGAAGTATCACCCATTTTTACTTTCCACAGTATATGAGAGCTCCCATTGCTGAGCATTCTTGTCCGTGGTTGGTGACATCAGTCTACCCAGTTTTAATCATACTGAGTGCATAGTGGTTGTCTCTGGAGTTTTAACTGAGGTTTTGCTGAGAGCTAATGATGTTAAATAGCTTTGACTTGCTGTGATGGTTTATTATGTTGTCAGCCTCCCTAGATTGAGAGATGCCTGGGAAATTGGTAAGACAAACTTCGGTGTGTGTTTGCAAAGTTCTGTCCAGAGATGACTGTTGTGTACAGCCCTGGGAAGGGAGAAGGCCCTCTCTGCATGTGAGTGGAACTGCCAGGGAGGCTGGGGGCCTCGCTGGAATAAAAATCAGAAAAGAGAAGTTCATTCTCACACAGCCGCTGGCCCTTCTCAGCCAGTACGCTATTTGTTGCTGCCATTGCCTAGGGACAGGAGACACCAGACACCAATTGTTGTGACTGAAGGAATGTCGCATCATCTCTCATCAGTGGTTATTCTAAAATGATGACTACACTCTCGCAAAGGCCTCAGCTGAAGGCTGCTGACAGAGTCACCCACAACAGTTGACACCTTCCTTTCACACTTGAGGACATGAGAATTGGAAACTTCTATGACTCTTTCAAGACTCAATAGTCCTAATATTAATGGGGCTGATTACATCCGGAATTCTCAAATCCTGTGTTTTATACTTTCTGTTTTTATTTATTAGTAGCTTGGTGAATTAAATACTGGGGTCACCATTAAGCCTGTTATTTCACTCTTTTAGCTTTAAATACAACAGACATAATGATGCTGAAAATACAGTTTGGTTGACTTATTCTCACCCCAACCTTGTGGAAAATACTATGATTTTCATTGTCTAGACTATTAAGTTACAACCCAGAGAAGTCATGCAATTGCCCAATGTCACACAGCTAATCAGAGGTGTGAACAGAATACAAACTCAATTACTACTAAATAATGTAAGTTTGTGTTTTGTGTTGTTAAACACCCACATTCTACTCTGTCATGACAAAAGTAACTGTGGTCCTGTATGGATCAGGATGGAAAACAGACCCTGCAGAGCTATGACAGGAGAAAATGGCATATCGGGAGAGGGGTAGAAAGACTAGACAGTCAGTCACCACAGAGCAAGACCCTGAGAGAAAGATCCACAAGGAGTTACTGGACAAGGCGCTACCTGTACTGGGAGGTGGAGAAACACAACCAGCTTTGAGGAAAGTTCTGTTGGTGATTCCACTTCTTATGGCCCACTTTGTTCATAAGAACTGGTGTGTGGTGAGGGAATCTGGTCTCCCCCTAAGATACTCTACCACACTTTAGCTGCTGTTTGTTGTTAGAATCCAAGAACATGAGCCTAGGCTATTTACCCAGAGGTCCTGGGTAAACAATAATCCCAATTACCCCTTTTCTATTTACTGGAAGGCCTATAAGGCCCAGCAGGGACCCCTCAGGCTGGCTGATTAATCCCTCCCCTACTGGGATTTCACCCTCCAGATAAGGGAGAGTGAGAAGCTGAGTCAGTGCGTACATGCTGGCATTGGCAGGCTGGTGTTAATCTGTGTTATCTTAGCTCCCGCAGGGTGAGTAATCATGCCCAGCCAGAGGAGTTCACTGGAGGAACAGGTGCAGGTTCTAAAGGCTGTCTCTGTGACGGTAAAGGAGCTTAGCTGCGACCACATCTATATTTACTCTTTGCAAGGGAGTATTTTTGAGCCATGATTTACAGGAACATTCGGGCTCCCTAAAAAATTATTTCTGCCCTAATTATATGAGTGTCCCAACCATACTACCAGTAATGTGCCTTGGACGAAGTGATTGTTGGGACTTGCAGAGAAGGTCTGAAGCTAGAGCCCTCCTCCTGACACCTCAGAGAGGCTGTTTGTGACAAGGAGCAACTTTGTTTGGTGGCTGTGCAAGCAAACATGTTTTTAAGTCCTTTAGGTTCTCAGCATGGAACATGTCGTTCTGTCTGGGAAGTAGCCAGAAACTTATGAGAGACTTTGATCAATGCCAAGAACCCACATCCAGGCTGCGTTCTGCTCAGACGGGGACACTGTGTAGTGCTGGGATGCCATGCCCCTTTTCTCCTGTGCCCCTCCCCTCCACACCGACTGTGAGCACTGTTCTTCCACACTTCTTCATCCTTGGTTCATTTTAAAATTATTACTGGAGGCCGCCATATCTCTGGACAATTGTAATCTTGCTATCTGGGGCCACATGTCAGGAGGTTATTGCTACTTTCATTTAGTTTGTGTCTGAGGAACTCAAACTGTGGAGCTTCAGGGTGGAGCCAGGAGGGACCAGCCATTAATCTCCTGTCCCTCTGTCCCACCCCTGCCACAGACTGGAAATGAGAGTCTGAGCAGCCACAGTCCCCATTACCTCTTCATTGTAGCTGGGGCAAAGAAGAAAAAGGACACTTGGGATTCAGCTAGTACCAGCAAAGTGGAGAGAACACTTGGCCTTTGTCTTTGGGCCCTGCACACGTCTCCACCCCCTTTCCTGAGTCTTCCGGTCTCTCAGAGTATCACCTTGACCCAGCCACAAACCCAAATCTACCCATGCTGATTGCTTTATAATAACAGTGCAGGCAAGAACCAGCACTATTTTTCTTTTATTTCTAGAAGAAGTATTTGCAAAAAGAGTTTTCAGACATTCCTTATGCTTATACAAGGCATGGCTTCTTGTTTCAAAGTCATTAGACTGAGCTTCTAAGACTTGGCCACTTTTTTAAGTTTGAAACTACTATTAACCAAGATTCACCTGCATGGTGTCAACCACCTGAAATTAAACATTCATTTCATTCACATCTGTCCTTCTCTTCATCCATCCATCCATCCATCCATCCATCCATCCATCCATCCATCCATCCATAGTATCAGGCATATTCTATGTGTTTAGTGCCTAAATCAGACGAACTACTTTATATGGTGGAGGAATCATGTAAAAATCTATGACAACTGTAAAATGTAAACTGTCGTATTTGTTGCTTCTCAAATAACTAAAAATGGAAAAGTTTAGAAGAGAATGACCTTGGTGAATGTAAACGATTATGCCATGGAAAAACGCAAACTACAAAAAGTCAAGTCCAGGCAGGATGCACTCACACCGGGCTGGGGGCCTGCTCATTGCTTTAATGTGTGAGGATGGAGCCATCTCATGGTTAGATTCCAATATGGGGAAATCTGTAAGGTGCTGTACTGACTGGTGTAACTGGATGGATAATGTAATCATCAGCATTAGTGTGAGGATTTCACTGACCATTCAAAGGCAATGGATTTAAATCCCTGTTCACCATTCCTAAGCATGACCTTGAGCTATTCATTACCGTGGCTGGTTTATCTACTAGACATTTGTTGAGCTCTGTCACATACCAAACATGATGTGAAGTTACGGAATTCTCCTGCCCTCGTACGGCCTCTGCACTCACTTCTGTAGTATATACAGGCTTTGCTGTGGCTTTGGCAGTTTGCTGACCCTCTGTGTGCTTTAGTTCATGTCCTCTGTTAAGTGAGATGATAACATGTAGGTATGTTGGACGACTAAGTGAGAAAATATCCACAAAACATCCGAGTGCCATTGTCTTCGAGGCCACATGTGAGTGTGAGGATAGTGGCAGTTACCTTCCTGTGACTGGTTTATTTCATTTAGTCAATGTCCTATGCATGTCATCACAAATACCTACATTTCTTTAAAAAATTTCATTGTGTTAATTATGTGTATGTACGTATGTATGTATATGTATGTGTGGGTGCCCACGTGGCACAGCATGTGTGTGTGTGTGTGTGTGTGTGTGTGTGTGTGTGTGTGTGTGTGTGTAGGTCAGTGGACAGCTTGCCAGAGTTGGTTCTGTCTGTCTACTGTGTGGGTCCTAGAGACTGAACTCAGTTTGTCAACCTTTACCTGCTGAGCCATTGTGCCTGTCCCCAGTTTCCCCTCTTAAGGCCGAATAGTCCATTGTGTATGGAGATCTTTCCTATTGCAACATAGAGATCGGAATGACTGGGCTTTATTAAGAGGCAAGTCCATTCTGCTACTGCGCTTATCACTCTCCGGCCACTAATCCTCAAGGGACTGTCGAGCCGTAAGTCACGGCTGCAGAAAGAGTTGTGTGTCTTTTTCTTTGGCTCCTTTGAACAACAAGCCAATGGCAAGAGGAAGATGGGTAAAGATTAGATTTGTGTGTAAGAAGTCGAGGCTGGAATCTCATTTTTCAGTTGGATGGTTACTTGTGCAATGGGCCTGCCAAACTGTTCCCTCTCTCTCTTTCTCTCTCTCTCTCTTTTTTTTTGTTTTGCCTACTTGAGCAGTGGAAAAGAAATTAAAAAAAAAAAAGAAAGAAACTTGGAGTGTAGAAAATGAACAGCCGGAGGAGGCAGCTCCTTCCCCCTGCCTGGCAGAAAAAGGGCACAAGAGTCGTCTGTAGGGCCAGGGAATGGCACGGACGGCACTGAACTTGAACTGTAAGGGTGGACGCACACTCTCACTGGGAGTCACCAAGAGGAGAGACCCAGCAGCAAAAATCTGCAGGCTGGAATATATCGGAATGAGATCTAAGGGAGAGTGGGAGAGGCCCGCAGGGATTGATTTCTGAGCTGGGTGGCCACACAGTGAAGAGCCAGAGAATGATCAGGTGTCTCCCAAGGGATGCAGCACTTTGGAAGCCCACCTGGCCAAGGGCAGAAATCATGACGGCCACTGGTAAGCAAAACACTACATTCCCTTTCCTATGTCTTCTGTCCTTGGCCGACACATGGAAGAGGAAGGGACGTTGTGGGGTCAGTGAGAGGAGCTTCCCATTCCCGCCACTGGGCCCAATGTAGGTAGTAGACATTTGTACTGGTTCACAAACTAACGCTCGGGGCTCTGGAGCGTATCTTTACAACCGCAAGGGCAAGGGAGCCGGGATCTGCTGGAGGTGCCGCAGAATCTTGGGAAGGAGAGATTCTACGGAGTTTGTTAAAGCTGGGCCCAGAGGCAAAGAAAAATCCACCAGGTTTGAAGCCCACAGAGGGCACAGAGTTCAATAAACTGCAAAAGCCTGGAAAGAGTTCCACAAACACTAAAGGCTCCATGGTGTCGGGTGCTATTCCTATATACCCAAAGAGAGTAAATAATTAGACCACATACATAAACAAAGATATTCTATTTGTATTTTAGTTTGGGGGAAAGCATAATATGCTCACCCTGTCTCCAAGTTTTCATTTCCCCTCACGAAGGGGCAAGCTTTTCTCCAGCGTCACTACATTCCTCTACTGCTGTAGATACTTGCTTTCTGTGACTTTTTTTTTGGTGGACCTCCCTGTTCTTGAGGGACAGAGGGGACCACAAAGGTCCTGTGGTGTTGCTTCCTGCTGGGTTAAGAAAAAGAACTATTTTGTTATGAGAAAAGAAGCAAACAAGTTATTAAAAACAGTATGTCCTGTGCAAGAGTGCAGGCAGATCCATTTCTGCGGACTTACACCACCACAAGGAGACCAGAGTGGCCAGGTAGTGAAATAGAAGCAAGAAGACACTGGGCATGGGTGGGGCTGGAGACCAGAGTGTCTCCCTCAGTGTATAGATTTAAAACACTTCATTTGTTTGTGAGGGGTGCCTCCCAGGCATGCTTTCATGAGGCTGAGTGAGTGAAGTAGGCACTTGCCATGGCATGCATGCATACCTCAGAGGACAACCTCCAGTGTGTCTGAAGCTTTTGACTTATTTGAGATTAGGACCTCTCTTTTGCTGTCTGTCACTGTGGATACCAGGATAGTTGGAATGTGTCTCTTTGAGGAGTCTCCTGCCTCTGCCCTTCTCACTGGTAGGTGTACTGGGATCACAGACTTGTCAGACTGTGTCCAGATTTTAGGCATGTTCTGGGGTTCAAACCCATGTCCTCACACTTGCTCTGATAGCACGTCAGCCACAGAGGGGTCTCCCCAGCTCCCATGTGTAAAGTTTTGTGAGCTATTTTTTTTTTAAGCATTCCCTTTCTCAGATGTAAAATGGGGACTTTGACCAAGACAGCTCTGAGTCTACGACAATGAAATGAGAGACTGTGTCAGGTGCACAGGCACAATGCTGATGCTCCAGAAATGGTTGCCATGCCTTTCCAAAGCTGTCCGGTGGCACACATCTGAGAGGAGGAGCCAAGGTGCTTCTGGGAAGGAAGGCACTGGGCGGAGGTGGGGACCTGAGAGAGTCAACATTCATTTGCACATTCAATACAGTCTGATGGCCAGCTGTGTGGCAGTTTTGTGAAGATCCATGGCTGTTCCCGATTACATTATTTTAGTGAAAGGACAATTTCATAATGTTTACATGTTAGTGTTAACACTCATAGTTTGGTTAAAAGTGGTGTTCATAAAAAAAAAAAAACCTTTGAAATCACTGTAGTTAAATATTCAATATATTTCGTATATACGGTGTTGGAACATCTAGCATTGAATACAAATTTTCAAAACTGTGTTAAGCACATTCTGATTTTAATTACCATGAGAACAAGCAATAAGAATAAACATACAAAGTAAATCTTACATAAAGAGAAGAAAAATCAACTCTACGTCCCAGAAATGAACTAAATGATTTTTAGTATGAGCCTACGAATAAACTAAATACAGAAATGATACTACCTTTTAATCACCAGCTGAGAGTTTGGGTGATAAATCCTTTAAGTATCAGAAAAATCTTCATATTTTACACACAAGAACAGGAAAAGGCTAAATCCTAGTATTGACATCTGAACCTTGTATGTACAGCAAGGTCTTTTTTTGGGATAGTGTAGAAATGGCCTTGGAGAATCTTGTATCTTTGTTACAGGCTGCAGTGATTTTATTGGCAGCCAGAGCTGTTGTCACTGGAGGCTCAGCAGTCAGCTGGCTAGATGCTGGGCACCCAGCCTGGGCTATGAAACAACCCTTTGTTCAAATAAACAAAATGGATCAATCAGGCAGATAAGGGGTTTCTATATCAAAACGAGGCTGACTTCACTGTCAACCCAACCGAGTTGGGAAGGAGCCTTGTCCCGAGGCTGTGTCCTCCTTTTCTGTACCTCTCTTTCAGGAAAGATGTATTTACATATTCAGGGAACATAGAACCGGGCATGGTTGGCTTTGCACTGTGGGATATGGGTTAGTGGCTCAGTGTTCTCCACTTCCCAGCTCTGAGCCTGTAAGGGATCCCAGGGCTTTGTTTTCATGTTGGGTTTAGCTCTCTGGGTCCTTCTCAAAGTATGACCAGTTAGCAAGAATTCTGTAAGGAACTCAGATGACAAATTCTTAAAATACTGAAATAATGGTCTTAGACTGAGGAAAATACAAACAACACAGTGCCTGTTGGGTAGTTAACAATCAGAGGCACGAATACTGGAGTCTCAGTCTGCTGGAAATCAAGGTTGCGATCACTAAACTCATTTTGAGCAGGAAATTTTCCTCCGTTATCTATTGTGGTTGTTTAATTGATTTTTAAGGGTAAAGTCAACTTTAGTTTAAGGCAAATATTTATAGGATATCTTTGAGTAGTAAATGCACCCCTACCATTTTCCATGAGTCATTATTAATATGGATCCTGGGTAGCAGGTGAATTGCTTGGCTAGGAAGCGTCAGGAAGGCAGGATGGCCTTGGGAGAAATGCTGGTTGAACCAAGGCTGGGGCCAGAGGTTGAACTTAGGCTTGACCTCTGGTACTGCCCCTACCCTGGGCAATCTGACTTTCGAGCCCCGGATGAAGAGCAACTAAGAAAATGTTTCTTAAAATAAAAATAAAACAAACAACACAACAACAAAACACTCAGAGGACTGTGCAAACTCCAAGACTTGATTCCTGGAATTCACATAAAAAGCCCATTGTGGTGGAGTGCCGCTCCAGGCTCAGGACTTGTAGGGCAAGGCGGAAGCAGAGACAAGAGAATCACCTAGAAGGTTGAGGGCCAGGTCTCCTGGAGTACCCCACAAACAGCAAAAACAAGAGTAACTTTGCTTAACAGGGTGGAAGGTGAGGGCTGACCCCTGAACCCTGCTGTCCTTTGACCTCCAGATGGCTCCTGTGTTTACACACACACAGAGGTGGGGAGATTACATTAACAACAAACCTAGTTTTGCTACCTTAAGGGAGGGGAGGATTCACTTTTGTGCAAACTAATTTAAGAAAACTGTGAGTGACTAGAGTTATGAAATGATCCAGGAACCTGAAGCGTGAACGTGGTGAGATGGTGAATGATTAGTGGAGCTGGACTGCTGCAGAGAGGGCCACTCTGAGAGAAGCTGGTTATGGACTGGGCAGGAGGGGACATGTGAGATGGAAGGAATGACCCACATGGAAGCACTGTGGTAGTCTGTGCTCCTGGGAAAGGATCCTTAAGCCATCCTTAGGCACACATGCACTTATGTGGGGCCCAAGTGCAGAGACCCAAAAGTGATAGGAAAAGGAAGGTAAGGAAGAACCGAGAAGCCAGGTGACTCAACTCAAGTCACTGGAGGAGCAAAGGGTGACAGTTATGGTTGTCCCCAGGGCAGGCGAGCAGTCTCCCTGGTGGCCTCTTGCCCTCTCCAGCTTCTCACACTTGTTCGTTCACCAAGTCTGGCTTTCCTTATTTTCCACACACAGCTGGTGGTATTTGACTTGGTCATTGGAGGTGAGTGTTGCTACCATGATGACAGTGATGGGGTCTAGCCTTTGCTTCTCAGGAGCTGGGGGTGTGGTCCCTAGAGTGGTAGATGACACATCCAGAAGCACACAAGTAAATAAATAAAAGACACGTGGGAATCCATTTAAACATTTAAAGGGTTCTCTGCCCCTAAAGGGACATTTATGTTTACAATACAGGTGGTGTTTCCCCCCACTGATAATATTATTGAGAAGGAAAGCTCACTTAGGACAGCTCTTTAGCTATGACTAAAATTATATAAAAAAAAAGCGGAATTCATGATTCTGGTGACCCATTGCTCATGTTGGCCCCTATTAGCAGTGTGTAGATAAACTTTGACTTCTTTCTCATGAAAATCAAGAATGATTGATTGCAAAAGGGTCAATCTGTGGTGAACTTCGTGTTGAAATGATTTAAAAGATACGGCTTAGTTTCTAGCTGTTTGCTGCTGTAAGTGCAGGACATTGGAACATCCCGGCTCATGTCCCATCCTCATCTCCTTTGGCCACTTATTCCGTGTCCCTTGTTTATAATGGGGAGTGGCTGAGATTTGATGAAAAAGGGACAAACTAGGCTCCTGGAAAAGTCTTGCTTCTTAGTAAGAAACACGGAGATGAGAGGATAGGGCTTGCTGCCTCCTGTGAGTTCTTCTTTCACTCCAAACCCTACCAGGATGCCTGATGCTATGAGAGCCGTGCTTGAAAGGCAAAGTGTCAAAGCCAAGGACAACAATTCAACAGGATGAGAGTGTCAAGAGGAAGGAGTCCAGTTCGCAGTGACAAGATTTGACCATTACTCAGGGCCTCGATGCTTTCTCCAGAATATAGGCTTTGTCAACACAAAGCAAAACAAGAAGCACGCCCATGATGTTACTCTACTTTGCTGTTATTTGGAGCTCATAGAAATCGGGAGGATGTGGGATAGTTGGGCAATTATTCTGTAACTGATTTCAGAGTGCAAGAAATCTAAGCTGCAAGCTAACGTGAATTGGCAGCCAATCTGGCTTCTGTCCTTAGCTGTGTAAAATTCTGAATCTTGTTTTACAAATAGGTTCCTCTGTTTAAAAAGGATGTCTTTTGGCCTAGGGTTGCTGTGGCAAAATGTCTTGAGAAATTTAACTTAAAGAAAAAATTTTTTTTCTAAGGTTTCAATCCGTGGCCACTTGGCTCTACTATTGCTGAGCCTGGGGCAAGAAAAATATGGTGTGTTGGACGGGCGGAGCAAAGCTATTTATATTGTGGGTCTGGGAAGCAGAGAGAAAGGGAGAGGATGAGGGCTTGAGTCCCCAAGATAACTTTTCAGGGTGGGCTGCCAATAACCTACTTCCTGTGGGTAGGCCCTGCATCCTACAGCCTCTGCTCCCTACAGACAGGCCCAACAGCTGTGGACCCATTGTTCCACACATGAGCTTTGTGAGGGAGCACTGAATATCAGACCCATGTTGCAAGGTCAAAGCCAATACAAGAGGGCTGTGCACTAAGCTCGGAGGAATTTTTTTTCACGTAGCTGCATAAGATTTTGCAAAACTTTTTATGGAGACAATATTTTTCCTTGTTAGTGATTCCTTCCTACTCATTAGATTTAATTACACCAGCTTCCTAACAGTGACTGAAAGGATGTAGATGGCGGCGGCTACCGTGGGTATACAGCACTAGTGGCTGGCGCTAGAAACTGTGGTGGCCAAAGAATCACGAGCCATGGTTACCCTTTAGAGCTTTATTAGGAGAAGGAGAGAGAGAGAGAGAGAGAGCGCATGCCAAAGAGACGCAGAGACAGACAGAGAGACCGCATGGCGGGAAAGTACAGAATGAGAGCATGCATGGAAATGCACATCTGCTTTTTAGGCTGGGACGCAGTCGCAAGCTGATGACTAATAAGGACAAAATCCTTACATCCCAGACTTTTGCTTATTATATATTAAAAAAAAAGCAGGTAGATGGGAATAGGGGTGTTGTTCCTCTCAAAAACTGCTTCCAGCTGATTGGTGGACGTCAGTTGGCTTCCGAGGTAGACAGGCATTGTGGAACAATGGACTGTCGCTGTCCATTGCTCTGGAGACGTGCATCCCTCTTGGCTGTGGCTGAATCCTTACAGTGACCCTTCTAGCAACAAAAAAGAAAAGCCTTCACCAGTTTCAAAATATCTAATCCCAAATTAAAATCATTTTCCTGCAATCATATTATTAATAGATATTTTATTGTTTTATCCTAATTTATATTATTTTTTGTGTGTGGTATATGCACTGATTATGTGAGCACATATGTATGTGAGTGCTTCTGCAAGTATGTGTTTGTGTATGTGGAGGTCAGAGGTCAACACCAGGTGTTTCCCACTAACACTGTGCCTTACTTTTTTTTAGAGATTTGTTCTCATCTTTTTTAGCACATGGAGCCCAGAGGTTTCAGATCACTCCTCTTGCCCCCAGAGCTGAAGTTCTAGATGGTTGTGAGCTGCCAGTGCATACTGGGAACCAAGTTCAGGTGCTGTGGGAGATGATAGGCTCTCTTCACTGCTGAGCCGCGTCTACAGCCCTACAGCCCTCCACTCCTCCCACCCCAGAGACAGGGTCTCTCACTGAACCTGGAGCTCTCCAATTGGATCATTGGTTGGATTGGATGATCAGTGAATTCCAGGGAGTCAAAGACATGCTCTGAACCTCATTTTTATGTGGATGCTGGAGATCACAACTCAGGTCATCAGTCTTACACAGCAAACATCTTACCCAAGGAGTAGTCGCTTCCACTCAAAAGATTTCAAAAAGAAGCCACATCAAGGTCTGAGGAGGAAAATGGGAATGCTAATAAAGTAACACAATTTCCTTTAGACTGATTTTAGGTCCAGCAAACTTATGCAGAGTCTTCCAGCAAGTGGGTTCTAGTACTCTATAGCCAAGGAGGCTTGATCCACCCAGTGTATTTTGGGGGAGGGAGTGAACAAAGAGCCTGTCGTGTACTAAACAAATACCAGATCGCTAAACCCCAGTCAACATCTTTATTAAAAAACTAGTTGTATTTCTCCTCAGTCTACACTTTGTGCTTCCACGTTGACTTGTTTCACCCCAGAGCACACAACTTTCTTGGTGCCAGGGCTGCACTGTGCTGAGTGGTATGGCTGGTCAAGGTGGGTGTTATGCATTGAGTTGTGTTCCTCTCAAAGACATTGAGATCCTCACACCTAGCTGCTGCTGTGACTGTCACCTTTTATTCTAATTAGGTCTTTGCATTAAGATAAGGTCATTAATTCAAATCTTACTGTGTCCTCAGAGAAGGGGATTTGGGACGTAGAACTAGATGGAGAAGATGGTGTGAAGACATAGGGATAGTAGAAGCCTGGAGCAGAGGAGCACCACATCATTGAAAGCCTGAGAAGCTTGGGATTGAGGAGCACCACATCACAGGAAGCTGAGAGGCCTGGAGCAGAGGAGCACCACATCACGGGAAACTGAGAGGCCTGGAATGGATTCCAGTCACAGCCCTGAAAGAATCAAATTTTTTGGCACTTTCATTTTGCATTTTAAGGTTAAAAAATGTGCATTTCTGTTACTTAAGCAGCTCAATTTATGCACTTCTTTTTGGGAAGCTCCTGGTCAGGGACAGTTGGAGAAGACCTTGGTTACCCACTGATGAGCAGTTGCAGAGCCATGCAACTACTCCGGTGTTGAAAACAGAAGGGTATTTTAAAAACCATTCACCTTTTAAGAATCAATTCAGAGGGGAATACTGAACTGTCAGACAAACCAGAGTGACAGAATTCAACTGCTACTCAAAATTTCCAAACTGTCTTCTTGCTGTGGGTACTGCCTTCTGGCCTAGGCTCACGAAGCTGAGTTTGTCCCCGACGCTTGCCTCATTGGACTGCCAGTCACTACATGGTAAATTCTGTGTCTTAAGTGAGAAAATCAAAAGGGATATTGTAAAAAATGACTCTACCACTTCAAGCAATCTATACCTTCAAAGAAAGGGCAGTCAAAATTTCAGCGACATTTTTCCCAAACTGAAAAGGCAAACCGAGAATATGTATAGAAACGCAAAAGGCCCTGAACCAAGTTAAAGGCATCAGACAATCTAATTCCAATATATACCACAAAGCTAGGGTTGTCAAAATAGCATGGCACAGCATAGAAACAAAATGAACAAGTGGACCAATGGAATTGAGGAAGTCCAGAAATAAACTTCTCTATTCTAGTTACCTGGTCTTCAGCAATGGTCAAAAACCACAGGGTGGAGAAAGGGTGACCTTCCCAGTGACTGGCAGTGGCAGAGCTCTCTACACACAGATAAGCCAGCTGGGCATTCATTTTAGCCCATGTACAAAAATCAACTAAAAGTGGGTCAAAGAGCTAAACATGAGACCTAGAACTATGAAACTGCCAGAAGAAAACATACAGAAACATTTGTCTTAGCAAAAAATCCTTGTATTGAAGTGTGCACACCCACAAACCCTCACAAACAAACATAGACAAATAGGGTTATAACTAACTAATCTTCTGCACAGACAAAACAAACAACAGCTACAACAGCAAGAGACAGATAGAAGGGAGCACATTCAGAGTCCCAGGAAAGACATAAGCCATCTGTCAGATGGGAAATAGATATCTAAAATACATAAAGTACTCAGATCAGTAAGAAAATAAACCGCCCAATTAGAAATGTAGGCAAAGGAGCTGAATGGACATTCCTCCAGCTGATATATGCATGCTACAGGTCAGCAGCTACACAATAGAGTGTAATCATCACTAATCATCAGAAATTAATTTCAAGTCACATTGAGAGATCACACCCTCAATAATGGCTTTCATCAAACAACAGCAACAAATGATACAAGGGTATAGACAAAAGTGAACTCTCACATAAACATGTTTGGTGAAAATATAAATCAGGAAAATCATTGTGGAAAACAACCTGGAGGTTTCTCCAAAAATTGAACAGAGAATGACCACACATTCCAGCAATTCCATGTCAAGCTACTATGTGGTCAAAGGAATTGGAAGTCAGTATGCTGAGATGCCTGCACTCCCTCATGCTTTACAGCATTACTCACAAAGCCAAATTACAGAATTTACTGGCAAGCAATCAGTAGGTAAGTGGAGGAAAATATGATGAGGATACACCACAGAACACCATGCAGCTGTTAAAAGGACATAAGTTCTACCCTTTGCCATAATATCGGTAAACAACACACTGTGCAAAGTGGAAAAAGCTAAGCACAGATAGTACGTGATTGCACAGAAACGTGGAATCTAAAACAGTGAACTCAGAGTATCAACCAGTAGAACACTGAGCTCTCAGGGTCAGGACAGGGCAGGATGGAAGATGTTTGGGAAGTGATTTCCTTTGGGCAGGAGAAGATCTGGAGATCTCCTACCCAGTCCAGCAACTATTTATAATGATGTGATGCGTGCCTGCAGACTGCCGTGAGGATAGTTTTTAAATGTTCTTTCCATCAGAAAGGATAAGTATGTTAGATAACGAGTGTGTTAATTTAATTATTTCAAAGTGTTCACACACACACACACACACACACACACACACACACACACATATATATATATAATCCATATTGAATACATTTTTAATTATTTGTCAATTAAGGTATAAAAACAATAAAACCTGAATGTATAACCCAACATTCCCTAGACCTCAACCTCTTCTGTATATCACATGATTGAGACTCACCTATATCGAAATTGGACCACCACAGACTCAGCAAAAATGATTTGGAAAAATGCAATTTTATTTTTTAATAAATGACCTCAGCATTACCACCTAAAGTAAAACAATTATTTTGGTGGTACCCCTTGACATCATGGTTCAAAACCATGTGTTTATTACAGGTGGGAAGGTTGGGGACAGAACATTCTTTACTGGGATGACATACTCACTCATGTATCACCTCTATTAGGGAGCAAAACATGGTGAAATAATCCTGAGACAAGTCCACATCCACTGAGGAAAGCTATTAAGTCATTCCATTGTCTTCATCAGGTAACATGGCTTCCTCTAACCTTAAAGGTTTTGGCTTTGGACTCTCACTCCTTGGACTTCTTGGGAAATGAACCCTCCTCAATTTCTCCATCCTAAAACTTAAGTCACAAAAATAGCAATGATTTTTTAATCAATCAGCTGAAAATAAGTGGTACTCAGTTTTCACAGAGAAGTCATGAAGCACTATGCTCCTCCGATGAAAATGGCAGAACGATTCTTCACTCTTGAAGAGAGAGTGGAAGGGCATTCTGCAACAATTTTAGCACATTAGAGTTCTTTTGAGAGAAAAGAAGGAAAATGATACATTGTTAGGACTGCAATTTAGCTCTGCAGGCATTACAAAAATGTTTCGGCTTTCAGTGTGCTTTCACAGAGCTGGGACATACCTCTCTAGGTTATCATGTACATAAATGTGTTTCTAATTTGTCTAACATGCTCCTTGGATCATTTGGCTCCTTGGTTATAGTCAATACCAGTCCCTTACTGTGTGTCAGGTTATTCCTATGCTCTTCTAGACACTTGGTCATCACCACCCCTAGTATCTTAAACCTTAGCTTACCCTTTCCTGCAATAAGTCTTATCATGAGCTGACCATTTTCCTCTATTCCCATTAAGACCAACATGTGGGTGTTCCAGTTCCACATAAATATATACTCATGCTCACATGGATACCCTGGGACTTTGCTTAACATGTTTGATTCTTTCTGCTCATCTCTTTCTCTCTTAGAATCTACAGTTCAGTAAAAGCTGCTACAGATTCTCTTTCCTCCTAAGAATATCTCCTCCTGACTAACCAGCATGGCCAGAGCACTTTCTTATTTGGGATGACGCAGCCAAATACTTGTCTAAACGTCATTCATAGGATGGATGGTCTTTGTAATTTTTTTTCTGAGTGTAAAAGCTGCATCACCATTTTCTCCTCCTCTGTATCTCAGATAGTCCTCTGGCACATAGTGGAGCATCGTAAACAGAGATTCCTTTCCACCAGTCTGCTCTTCACCCTGTGGATTGTGGCAGCCATGAGTCTGTGTAAGCTCATGCATGAGAAATCCTGAATCCACAAATGTCCCCAGTTACTGGGGAGACTGAGGTAGCCAGGCTTACCAGCAGCCACTGCAGTCAACCTGTATGTGGGTCCATATGGCTGAGTGGTATTTCACTGACAATCTTCATGCAGATTATTCGTCTTTTCTCCCTTTGAATGTCAGGGAAACATGGGACATGTACTAAATGTGTATTTAATCTTTAAAGAAATTTCTGAATGCCTTTTGTCTAAGTGTGCTTTCCCACCAAGAGTAGATGAGAGTTTCTGTTGTTCTACTTCCAAGCTAGGAAGTGATAGAGTCACACTTAAAATGCTTCCTTATTCTAGAACTTCATATACTTAATTGATAAATCCCCTGTGGCTGATGCTTTTGAACAAATTTCATGGGAGCACTTACTATTCATGTCTCCAGTGAAGAATTTGCCCAACTTCTTTATTGGCTGGCATGATTTCTCTTTTATAATAACTGGAGAGTTTTTGTGTATAAATTCTTTACCAGATATATAATATTCTAATATTTCTGCCAGCTTATGATCAATGTTCTTGTTTTTAAAAGTTGTTTTTAAAGAGAAGCTTACAATTTTCATCTGGCCCCATGTATATGAACAACAGGCATGTTTAAGAAATCTGCCTGTGTACATGATTGGACAGCTTCCTGTGGCCTACATGCGATGTCTTCCCCACTTTTATGGACTCTATCCCCTTGGATTATAAACCAGAATAAAGTCTTTTTTTCCTCAAAAAAGAAAAGAAAAGAAAAGAAATCTTCCCCAACTTAAGGACATAAAGTTTTTCTTCCACGTTTCCTTCTGGAAGTTTTATCATCTGGGCTTAGTTTAGGTCCTTAACCTAATTTCTAAAGTCAAGTGATTGAAGTTTACCCTTTTGTATGTAGAGGTCCAATCATACTAGCTCATTTTCCAAAAGCATCGTCTTTTCTCCACTGGATTTCTTTGGCACCTTTGTCAAAAATCAATTGTCCATGTACGTGTGGGTTTATTTCTGAACTCTCTATTTTCACCAATTGATTTTTTTCTGTCTGTCGTGACTCCACATGGTCCTGATTACTATTGCTTCATTATAAGTGTTGAAGACAGACACATCTCCTTTTGCATCCTCCTTTCTCAGTTTATTTTGGTTCTTCTAGCTCAATCACATCTCTGTAAGAACTGTAGAATGAGTTGGCCAATTACCGGTGAAAAGCCTACTGAGATTTTGATTAGGATTGCAAAGAAGCTAAACAACAATTTGAAGGTCACAGAATTGACTTCTTAAAAATAATTAGGCTGTAGAGCTGTACGCGTCCATTTTGTAGACAGATTTGTCTCTCCGTGTAGTTACATTATCTTTATTTGCTCTTAGAGTTGTTTTTCGTTTTCACTATATATGTCATGTTGACTTCTTAACAATTTAATATAGATATGTGGCTGTCTTTTCATCTCCTTTCTTAAATATGTGTTCATACACATGTGTGTATGTGTGTGCATATGGAGGCCAGAGACACACCTCAAGTGCCTTCCTCTGTCTCTTTCACCTTTGTTCTTTTATTGAAGATAGATTATTTTCATATAATATATTATGGTTATAGTTACCTCTCTCCCAATAAATTCTATTTATATTGTAAATGCAGAAGTCACAATATCTTTTTTTAAAAAAAACAATGGTTTTAATAAATTGACAATAGAATGGTATACATGAATTTAGGGAAGGCAAACAATATCATGAAAATCCTCCAGATGACATGAGCAATTCATATATATACTAACAAAATAAGACACTTTACACACTGCTTCTCAAACCTTTAAGTCCATCAGTATTGGTTCTGAACCCATTATGATGTTGGACGTTAACACTGCGACATTTGTTCAGTTCCTTGCCGTGTTGTATTGGTTCAAGTATCTTTATTGCAGATGATATGATAGTATACCGTAAAAGTTTCACTAGGGAACTCTTCCAGCTGATAAACACTTTCAGCAAAGTAGCTGGATACAAAATTAACTCACAAAATTTAGTAGTCATTCTATATATAAATGACCAACTGAGAAAGAAATCAAGGAAATAACACCTTTCTCAATGGCCTTAAATATTTTAAAATATCTTGGAATAATTCTAACCAAGCAAGTGAAAGACTTGTATGATAAAAACTTTAAGACACTGAAGAAAAAAAATTGAAGAAGATATCAGAAGATGGAAAGATCTCTCATGTTCACAGATTGGTAGGATTAGTATAGTAAAAATGGCCATCCTACCAAAAGCAACCTATAGACTCAATGCAAGTCTCATCAAAATTCCAACACAGATCTTTTTTTCTTTTTATTTATTCTATGGGTCTTTAACATCATGTATCTTGATCTCATTCATTTCCCTATCACTTCATATCCACCCTCTGCCTCTGTATCCCCCCCACCAATAAAACAAAATTTAAGAGAAAAAAAGAAAAAGGAGGAAAAATGAAAAATCTCATCATGGAAGCTACAGTGTGACACAGTGAGTCATGCAGTAACCCCCGTTGTCCATATATTATGACTTGCAACAAATGTTCATTGCAAAGAGTTATTGGTGTGGTTTGAGGTCTCTGGTTTCTACTACACTATCGATGCTGGGCCCTCACTAGGACTCTTCTTGGACATCCTGTTGTTGCCCTGTGTTATAGAGATCCTGCAACTCTGGATCTGCAGGACTAGTCTTTTCACATGCTCTGGTAGATCACAGATGGGGTGGATGTTGGGGTGGGCCAACTCATCAGCCCTAGTTCTGGGCCTATTTGCAGGGTTGGTAAGCCCACCAGCTCTCTGCCATCCTCACCATCAGGGTGAGCTCTCTAGCATTGCCCTGGCTAATTCTCCTCTTGCAGCAATGAGTGAGGGGTGGAGCTAGTTCTCCTGCTTTCATGCCCTCAGGTCAGCTCTCTGAAACCTATACTATTGGGGCCAGCTCTATTGTGTTGTCCAGGTGAGGTACAGGCGCCACTCTTCTGAGTGCTGTAGCTGGTAAGGGGTAGGGTTAGTCCTCCCACTCCAAGACCCCAGGGCCAGCTCCTCCACTTGTCTCAGGCATTGATGGATGAGAGGCAGGGAGAGGGCATCTCTCTTCTGCTCATGCTACCACATGTCTGATGAGGAATGGGGACAGCTCTCCTTTGCTTATAACCTCGAGGCTGGGGCACCCTCACCTCTGATCACCAGGCAGCTCTGCTGTACTAACTAGCCAAGGGACAGACAGGGTCTATTTCCTGAGTGCTGCAGCTGGTAAGGGGAAGGGTCAACTCTTTCATCTGTTTTAGGCAGTAAGGGGCAACTTCGAGGCTCACTCACCCACACCTCTGCCAACAAGTTTGGCTCTGTTGTGTTACCCAAATGAGGTGCAGGGCCTGCTCTCTCAAGTATTGTAGCTGGTGGAGGTCAAGGCCAGCTCTCCCACCTGCCTCAGGCATTGGGAGGGCCTCTTTCCCCCACCCATGCCACCACAAGACAGATGAGAAATGGGGATAACTTTCCCATGCTCACACTTTCGGTGTTAGCTCACCCACACCTATGCTAACAGGGTTAGCTCTATTGTGCTACCCTGGTGAGGTGCAGGGCCTGCTCTCCCAAGCCAACATAGACCTTGAAAGGACAATTTCCAGATTTACATAGAAACACACACACAAACAAACACAGGATAGAGAAAATAATCTTGAATAATAGGAAAACTGCTGGAGGTATCACTACTCCTGATTTCGAGTTGTACTATAGAGCTAGTAATAAAAACAGCATAGCATTGACTCAAAACCAGGCACATTGATTGATAAAATAAAACTGAAGACTCAGACATAAATCCATTTACTGATGGACACCTGATTTCTGATAAGAAGCCATACATAAACATTAGGGAGCATAAACTTTCTCTCTCCCTCTTGGTAAAGAAGTAATGTGTCAACTATCTCTCTTCTCTATGAACTCTCAGATTCTCCTGGGGTTCTTTGCCTATATCACCAGTCTAGTAAGTGTAAGGTGCTATTCATTGGCTGCATCACTGTAGAAAGGGAAAAAAATCAAGGGGAAGGGAGCTGATGCAGCCATTGGTGTAGGTTAGTACAAACAGTTGGTCCCTGTCTTAGAAATCTTACATCCAGCCTCAGGATAATATAAAAGAGACAGGGCTTAAAGCATCAATATTTACAATGTTGATGCCTATGTCTGTGCTCAAAAGTAGGCTATAATGTCTCATGGCATGAGAATCTTTGTGGTTTATTGTGATATCCTCAGCACCTGGCAGGATATGGGCTAAAGAAATCTTCGGTGATTGCTTGTTGAATAATAAGCAGATTGCCTTGGGCCTGAAAAGTAGCTAAGCCATTAGATATGAGGGCTGGCCTAAGAATCCTAGACTTTTAATGGCTCAACACATAGGTAGTGCCTTTCTGTAAGAACTCCAGGGACTTGCAGCTGATAGATCAGCTTAGTGATGATGAAGCAGTGTTCTTCTCCTCTATAGGTCATTTACAGACTGACCTTGGACTCACTCTAACTTTGTCCTATCTCAGGTACTTCTCTTAAGGGAGTATCTATACAGAGCAAAGGCTTTGCTCCCAGTGCTAACTGTACCTTACCTGATGACTAGGTAGCTTTCCTATCTGTAACATGATGAGGGCAATAATACACCTACTGTAAGGATAAAAGGAATCAATTTATATAAGTAAGTTAATATAATAAAGATTTGTAGTAGTACTTCCTTGTTAGAACTGCCAGCCCACAAATAATGATATGGAGACTTACTATCAGTTATGAAAGCTTGGCCTTTAGCTTATAACCTTGTTTCCAACTAGTTCTTATAACTTAGGTTAACCCACATTTTTAATCTATGCTCTGCCACGTGGCTTGTTACCTCATCTCCATACTGAGTATCCTGTTTTCCCTGCATTTTGATGACAAATCCCTGTGTGCCTAGATTCATCTCTCTGACTTCCTCTCTCTACCCAGAAGTCCCACCAATTCTCTCCTGCCTAGCTATTGGCCATTCAGCTTCTTATTAAATCAGTCAAAACAATACATCTTCACAGTGTACAAAAAGATTATCCCACAACAAAGATTTGTGATGATAAATGAATTAATTAATATGAAATACTCAGAGATATAAGTTCAATAGATTGTTTGGCTACTTATTGTTGATTGTTTAGATACTTACTGTTTAACTTAAAATGAGTTCAGAGACAAAGTAAAATCTAGTAGAACCAATTTCAAGTCTAATGCATAAGATTAACATTTATGGCCACTGAAAAATATAGTTGCAACATCCAAATCAATGGTGTTGTCTCAAATTAAGAAATTGTTTCTACAAATTCAATAGCTAATTTCATCCTTAAAATAAACTCACTCAAATTAATTCATGGTAAGTGGAAATTCTAACTGGAACTATCTGGACCACGTAAAAATTAGACCATACAGATTGCAAAACACATACAAAGAACCACTGTGAGATATTCTAAGAACACGAATTAAAACAACGCTTTCTGCTTTCCAACAAACCAGGGCACTGTTTTCAAAGGCTTTTTAAAAACCATGTTTTTGTTATCATTTGGAGGGCTGCTTTCACATGATGAAACACGATATTTAGGAGGAGAAAAGGCAGCCCAGGGAGCAATTGAAGCCTAGTAGTTACTCTAATGGCTTAAGCCTGTTTTTATCCATTTAGCAAACAGTCACTGGGTGTGTGCACTGGGCAAGGTGCTGTGTTAGGCTTTTGTGTGTTTATTTAGAATGTGCAGAGTGCAGAGAGCTAGCCGGCTTCTCTGTAGTCATGGAAGTACAGCTTCATGTTCCTAAGGGTGTTGACAGGTCTCATTGGATGACACATGGCACCAGCCACTCATCCAGCGTTTGGTTGCACACATTTTGAAAAAGGCTGAAGTCTGGGTCTGATTCCCACCTTCTCAGCACTCTTAGATCACGGACCATGTATTTGCCTAGAGATGCGATCCCAAGGTTACAACTGGTTAATGAGTTACCGTAGAGCAGATCTAATGTTGTCACTGGCACATGACAAGATAACATTTCATGATTTCAAATCTGAAAGACTACACTTATTACTGTTGCTTTTAGGAATTTAACACAAGATTAATTGATAAATTTAAATGATATATCGAGTAATCAACATTTTTGATAAAATGGATGATATCTATATAAAATGTTGCATTGCTAAACACTACTAACATGTTTTATATGTTTTAACATCTTAATTTTAACAGAAATTCTATAAGAAAGAGATTATAGCAGCATCTAATTTTCACAGACCAGGAAACTGAGGCAGAGAGTATTGTCCGTTGATGGGAATCATCAGAGCTGGGATGAAATCTAGGCAGCTGGTCCTCAGGTTCTACCTGACTCACAGCTGTGACACTTGGGTGAGAACTATTGTTTTCATTCATCCATCAGCACATTCAAAATTACTTAAACAGTGAGTTAAATCTCAGTTTTAGTGTACTGCAATGATCAGTATAGTATACTGCAATGATCACTGTATTATTTTTGAAAAAAAACTGACTGTAAAATACGTAGTGTTGAGATTTTAGTCAATGGTTCCATTTTTAAAAAAAAATATTTTGATTGTTTTAATGAGTGCCTTATTGGTTGGTACCTTGTGAACCACAATCAGACATTCAAAGTATCCATGAGATTCCACATTCCTTTGAAACATCCACAGATACTTTCTTCAATGGTTCCTCCATCTCCCCACAGAAATAACCCCTATCTATGAGATACACTAGCCTAGAATCACTTTCCTTTTGGGAATTTTCATATTAATTAATGTTAGTACATTTTCCTGAGCATATTAGGAATTATTGCATCTCCTGTATTATTGAATTTAAACTGCTGTTAAAACTTGTAGTCACTAGTTAACATTACATAAACTCATTTTTTGACTTTTCAAATTTTCAGTGAGATTCTAAGATCCTTGAGAGCAAAAGGCAAGTGTTGAGCATGCTGTAGAAGGCTCGAGTAAGTTGTGTGTGTGTGTGTGTGTGTGTGTGTGTGTGTGTGTGTGTGTGTGTGTGTGTGTATGTATACTGTAGGCCTGAGAACATTGCTCAGTGGATAAAGCAGTAAAGCATTTGCTGTATAAGCAAGAGGACTGGAGTTTGGATTCCCAGATCCCACATAAATGCAGAGCAGGCTTGGAGGCCCGCCTGTAATTCTTGTGTTCAGATGGTAGAGACAAGGGAATCATCAAAGCAGTTTGGCTTGCCTGACTATCCATATTGGTAAACTTTGTATTTAAATAAGACTCTGCCTTAATAGTGTGGGCAGTGACTTGGGAAGACTCCAGCTAGATATTTACTGAGTATCTACCTACAACATTTAACCAATAACCTTGGGAATTTTGTGTAAGTCCTGACCATTTGAGAGTTTATAGGATGCCCAGTCCATGGGGTTGGGGTTTAGGATGGGTCTAGGAGTTTGAGTAGTATTAAGACAAAAGAGAAGAAAGGAAGGGGTTTAAGGCTGAGGGAAATGCTTGTGTCAATGTTCAGAAGTCAGAATACTGAACATAGAATTGCAAGACTGATCGCTTAGGCTGGATTGTAGAAAGCAACAAACATTGTATAAATATCAGCTTCTTGGACACTGGGAGGTGACTAAAGGATTTTGTGCTTGAGATGACATTGTGAGAAGGGCTGATTTAAGGGAATTACCCTGCAAGTTGTGAGAGAGTGTAGATGAGTTATTTTGTAAGCAGTTATTAAGAAATATGTATTCCAAAAGTTTTGAATTTGAAGTCCTTTCCTTAAATTTTAATCCAGAACAAAGTTATTATGCTTGGAAATAAATTTAAAGGGAAAAGACTCAATGAAATACAATTCTACCAAATGTCAAAGTATATTTGGGGGCCAGAAACTGGCCAGAAAGGCATAGCTTTGTGAAATAGATCAAATGTCTGGAATTACATTCAACAAACAAACTTAGATATTAAAGCATTCATTTACATTTATGGAAGGCAATATGCTAATAAATAATTCTTAGCTTTGCCACATTATTTGATATAACTCCTGTGTTACCACCACCATATTAAATGGTAGCAGTAAAATGAAAACAATATCTTATATTTTGTTGATGAACTCTATTGTTTTGTTTCTGGGTTTGTTACTACATGGGTTCATATCATTTAATAGATTTGACATATTATCAAGGCCATTGATATTTCTTCTTTAGTGGATTTTAATGTTAGTTTACATTTGGGAGAGAACTAAAAACTCTCACTTCTAACAGAGAGCAGTGATATGTGGGCAATACTAGGTTTTCATTAGAACTCAAGTGAGCAAGAAAGAAGAATACATCATAAAATCTAAAAAAACTTGACCACATGCTCAAGAAATTGCCTCAGAAATAATTACCTATAACTTTTGTCAAAGTTCTTGTGAAATGCATGGTAATTTCCAGAGGCTACAGGTGATCAATGGAGGTAATATCAAGAAAAACCAGCCATAAATTAACTAGTTTGGAAGCAAATTCTGTAGTCTCCGAAACACTGCAGAACTTCTGGACTATAACTTAAAGTATAAATCTTATACAAGGTATGTAGAGTCACGTGATATAGAATTCCAATCTGTTCTAATGGCAAAGATCTGTCCCAGGACCAGAAGTTGAAGAACATGTTCATTTATGCATTGATCGAGTGAATGTTCATTGAGTGACTCAATTACTGGTCACAGTGATGAAATCTAACAGTGTAAACCAAGGAGAGCAACCAGGCTAGAAGGGTGATGGAGGTCAGAATGTATCACTTTAAGGGTTGTCGTGAAAATTCCTTGACTTCTTACACAGGTTCTAGTGGAAGAATAAAAGTACCTCACCTCTTCAACCCACAAGCCAGATCAAAGCGTTCAGATGATGCCACATACTTTTCGGTGTGGGTCTGTGTTCAAATGAAATGGAACCCTTCAAAGAGCAGTTGGAGATCAAAGGAATTGTCAAAGTTCATGACCTGCTTCTGGCTCCAAAGACCTCTCAGTTCGGGTAAGTTCCAGTAGCTGAGATCAAATGACCTTCTATTTATAACCAAGTTTGAAGTGTGGGCGAAATGGTCTAGAGAGAGTCTGCACAAATATCTGGCTCCTATGTTGATTCAAGAAAATAGAATCTTATGAGGACACACATACTGACTTGACATTTTGGGCTGGGGAGATAGGATGCTGATAAAGTGTGTCTTGCACGAGCATAAGATCTCAGTTCCATCGGACAAAACCCATGTAAAAAGCCAGGCATGGTGGTATGTACCCGTAACCATAGCACTGTCTCAAAAGATGTGAGGTGAACAGCTCCTGAGGTGCAACACCAAAGGCTGACCTCTGGCCTCCATATACACACATGGATATATATTTGCACACATGCATGAACATGCTTACTTATCTGCTCACATATACAATGACACATGGGTGAAGGTTTTGAGGATTTATATTGTGTTTTATACCTGGCAAGCAGCTTGAACCAAGAAAATTGTACAGCTAAGCACCTCCCCCTTCTGTATGTGTGTGCATGAGAGAGAGAGAGAGAGAGAGAGAGAGAGAGAGAGAGAGAGAGACAGAGAGAGACAGAGAGAGACAGAGAGAGATAGAGAGACAGAGAGAGAGAGACAGAGAGAGACAGAAAGGGGGGCGGTGCATGTTTCCTTTAGAAAATAAAAATACTGGGTCCTTCAACTAGACAGAAGAAAATGTAGTTGGGGGAAGGGGTAGGAAAGAGCCAGTCTGCAGGTTTTTGAAGTTGGTGGTATTTTTGCTTTAAATATAATTAGTTTTGTAACGTTTCAAAATTTAGTTATGGCTAACCCATGTCACTAATCTCATTACTCAATTTTATCTTTCTCCTTCTTTTCCTTTCCTATTTCCCATTTGCAGAAACTTGCCATGTATGGTGATTTCAATGAGAATGGCCCCCATAGATTCAGAGGGGAACAATTTTAGCAACTGGGCTAGAAGCCTGTTCTTGTGGCATTTTGGCAAGGAATGTGGCTGATATCTGCTTTCATCCTAATAACTTTCCTGAGGCCAAGTTGAAAAATAATGGACTAAAGTTCTTTGGTGGAAGAGATTTCAAGGCAGCCTAAGATTGAATCTGTTCTGATCTGAGGTTATTAGTAATCACCGTTATGGAGGTCTACAGTGAAAAAAGCAAGTAAGGCACAAAGAGTACCAAGTGCACAGTTTGAAGAGAGAAAAGCACCAAAAAATTTGTCATTGTTGCCAAGGCTTCTCCTGAAACAGATAGATTTACAGGAGGCCTGGTTCCCCCTGGAATTAAAGGAGGGTACCTTCAGGGCAAGACTCCACCCAACTAAGTTTCCAAATTAGGAAAGGAAAAGGCCTAAGGAATTTTGTGTTTCTAAAAAATAACAAACAAAGGCAGCTGAAAATGTGAATCAGGGGGTAGCCAGACTTGATGGTGTAGTTCATGTGGTTCTGGTTTAGAGTGGTGAAAGGTAAATGAATAAAGGGACTGTAGATTTTTTTTTTTCAATAGTTAAGAAAAGCCACTGAGGTTGGGGGTGTGTAGCAGGGGAGTCTCTGTATGGAGGCCCTGAGAGGCCATTGTATGGAGCTATGAAAGTGAAACCTGGATTGTGTTAGAGACTTCAAGATGTTGGAGATGCCAGAGTCATGAGACTTCTGTCAACGAGAGCTGCAGACAGATAGTGGGACCAGCCCAGGGGAGAGAGTATGCTAAATCAGCAAAGTCAGAGGGGTGAAGTCATGTATGCCCTTGGACATGGAGCTAAAGGATTTGGAATTTGCCCTGCTGGGTTTTGATCTTGCTTTGGTTCAGTATTTCCTCACTACGTTGCCATTCCTCCCTTTTGTGTTGGTAATGTAGATTCAGTGTCATTGTATGTTGGAAGTACGTGATTTGGTTTTTGATTTTTACAAGGGGTTGCAATTAAGAGATTGCCTTGAGTCTCAGCAGAAACTTTGGAGTTTCACACTGTGTTGAGATAGTGAAAGACCACGGGGACTTTTGAAGTTGAACTAAATCTATTTTGCATTATGATATGGCCGCAATTTTAGGGAGTAGAATGTGGTGGTTTGAATGAGAGGAGCCTCATGCAGGTTTTTATGTTTGAGTACTTGGTCCACAGTTGGAGGAACGGTTTGGGAAAGATTAAGAGGTGTGGCCTTGTTGGAGCAGGTGTATCATGGGACTGGGCTTCAAAAGTCGCCCACCATTCCCCGTGAACTTTCTATTTCCTGTTTGTGGTTGGAATGTGAGCTCTCACCTACTGTTCAGAGCCATGAATGTCTGCCTCCTGCCATGCTGCCTATTGTGATGGTGATAGACTCCTACCCATCTGGAACTATAAACTCCAAATAAACTCTTCCATCTATATTTCCTTGATCATTGTGTTTTTATTACAGCAATAGAAAAATAACATATGCACCATGTAAAAGGATGGGAGCAAAGCTGGTTATCTAAAGGCACAGGATTGAATTAATAAAAAAGACTTCAAACAGCAAAGGTGACATCAGCCATGATTTAACTTAGTAATTCCTTTGTTTATTATTACTTTTTTGTTTATTTTACATGTTGGCCATGCACATGTTTTTATGTGTTTTTGTGTGGGGTATGTACATGCAGTAGTGTGCATGTGAAGATCGGAAGACAATTTGAGGGGTCTGTTCTCTCCTACTGTGTGGATTCTAGAGACTGATCTCAGCCTTGGTGGAAGTTACTTCTACCCATCAAGCTGACTTGTTGGCCTAATTTAGTAATTTCTATCTTATTTCTAAGTTATTATCATGCAGATTCTTAACCAAAAGTTATTTGGGAATTGAAATGATCTAGGTTATTATTTTGATTTTCCACAGTGTGTATGCAGATACCACACTAAGTAAAATTAGCAAAATAGTCACACGGATTGTAGGAAACATATACATTACCAAAATGGTTACTGAATAAATACTTGTAGGTAAATGTGTCTTAGTACTGTATGTTCATTGAACATATACAAACAAGAAAAAAACCATATTTTCTGAACTACTATAAAACACTTGTTTTAAAATTAGGATTTTAAAGTTGCCTTTAATACTTTTCAAAACCTATGCCAAATGTATAAATGAGTTATATATGAATATAAAGTGAGGAATCCCTTTAATTGAAAGCATTCATTATACCTTGATATTATTCAAGAAAATAATTTTTATAAGACCACACATCATTATTACAATAAAAATATTTATTATAAAATTATCACATTTTTTGGCACATAACCTAAAGACAAAAATGTAATTCACACATTAATAAGTTAAGTGGGCCTGGGCATTCATATCTATCCACTAGAGTCTAAAGTCTCCCATGGGTTTACAAATAACAGGGAAGACTGTTTCAGTTTAATTTACACAGTTGATGCTGTTGAGCTCCTAAAGATTTTCTTTATTATTTTAAACATAGGTCACAGTGTTTGGGTTATTTAACCAAATGCCTTAGTTCTTTGGTAAACACAAGTATTTATATGTACAAAGGTACAGTTGAAATTTCAGTTAGAACAACAACAACAACAATACAACAGGTAGGCTAAATGCTAGCACTTTTGTGTGATCAGTCAATGCAGGAATCACAGTCCTACCATCAAAGTCACTGACCAGGACTCTAAAGATAAAATCTGAAATTCAAAACATACAGTTGTGGCTTCTGTTGCCATAGCCAGAAGCAGCTCAATACTAGGTCAGCATGAAATGAAATACCGATTTCAAATTCCCTGTCCCACAGGACTGGTAATTTCACAACGCAGAAAAAGTTTCAATTGTAATTTGACACAAATGAATTTATTATCTCACAAAGCCCCTGTCTTGTAAGAGTAAGACCCATTTAGGAAGCTAAACTGCTTTCCAAGACACCAATTCATCCTCTTCCCTACCCAGGAAAAACACAGGAGATTCTTTGGAAGAGCCTGTGGGGACAATAGGAAGATGCCTTCCTCTGCTTCCCTCCTTCCCTCTCTCCATCCTTTCCCTTGTTCATTTTTTTTTCTTTCTTGAATAATGCAGATCATCCATGCCTGCCAGTTAAACCTTCACTCCCCTGGGCACCACGCACAGCGCAGCTTTTAGTCGATAGTTCTCAATGTCTCCATGACTCACAAGTGACATAATCCTGGTATGAGAACATTTTGCTTCCAGACTACTCCATTAAAAAACCAAAGCCAAAACCAAAAACTCCAAGAAGGATTTAAATTTTAACGCTCTCAAGCCAATTGGCAACTAGAAATTTGAACAAATTTGTTAATATTGGAGTGTAGAGAATATAATTAAAATATAAATGCAAATATTTTTGAGCCTGGAAAGTATATGTTCTTGGATTCTTTACGACTTCCAGTTAGGGAACATCCATTCCTTCCCAGTTAAGTTCTTAATATGTGATTTCTTTTTCTAGTATGGGTTTTTCCACATACAATCTTTGGATCACTTTGACAATTTATCTTCCTTTCCAATCCAACTTCCCGAATTTAGTGCATATTTAACAATTCACCCAAGTCTAGGCAATGGCCAAAACGCACCTGCTTATGGAGTGCAGCCCAAGCAAGAAAGGCTGCATGATACTGGAGCTGTCTTGCCAAAGAAGCTTTCTTCCAAGTTTGCGCATAGGCCACAATGCCTAGGCTGGAAGCTCAATGCAAAGTGCTTTGGCATCTTCCATCCTGTCCTTTCTAGAGCATATCAACCCCTATAAAATGCACATTTACATAATTTCTAGTAACACTCTAATCTTTGCGTGGCAGGAAAACACCAATGTCTCAATAATTGATGTTCACTGAACACCAATGTACTTGGATGGCAACAAGAATTCTAAGACATCCACCTGCTGAAATTGCAAACCTCAAATCCTGTACTTATTGAGAAAGAGATGTAACTCAGAAATGTAACTTCAGTATTTGGAATAATCATGAGTCATTCTGCATTGTCACATGAGGAATAGGTCACCTGCTGTCCACTGGCGTCCAGCCCTGACCTCTCCCAGGTCACACAACCGAGCTCCATCCCTCATTGAATCAATGTCTGTCCTAGCATTAGGTTTTTGCTTTTGTTTGGCGGAGACAAGAGTCCACACACACTACAGCACTGCCGTAGACCCACTTTGATCCCAAAAAGTGTCCCACATGTTTCTCTTCACACTGCCACCTTTTCCTTCGCCATGTTTTTTGGTTCCCTGCTCGGGATACACCAATCATCAGCTTCTGAGCTCATCTGATAGTGTTTGAAGGCTGACTTGTTAAAGACAGGGAGTTTTTCCACAGACTCGGAAGATAAAGCCTAAAAGGAGAGTAGACAAAATATCAATTAGCGAAATTATGCATGGCTATACTTTATTATTCAAAATATATTCAGAGGTCTGATTTAAATATTTAAATACTCTCATTTAATTGACTTTGTAGTAAAAATATGCCAAACCCATGGTGTTCTAGGTATTTTACAAAATAAGACTAAAAAACTATCATCTTTATTCCATAGCAGCTTAAAGGGGAGGTGGGATTGGAAATTTGGGCACAGATTTTGTGTTCACTACTTCCACATGATTTGGGGGGACCTTTGATGTAATGGAGTTGAAAGAGAAAGCAATTCTTTCCAGTGAGAAACCTGTGTATCTCTGGTGGAGACCTAAGACGACACTATTCATCTATTAAAAGGTGCTTTCTCTATAGCTGGAACACTTTTGCCTACTTCATAAATGAATAAATACAGTAACTGTTTCAGTCAAAGGGCACCTCAGCACTTAACTCCAGTGAACAAAATGGAAGCCTCAATGCTCGACGTTGCAGTTCTTACCGTCTGTAAATAAATCTTCAGTTGAAATAGTTGGCAAATGATAAATAGAACTGGGAAGGAGATCTTAACCAACAAATGTAGGCTTTATCTGGGACAGAAAAACATGTACCCAGTTTTAAAATTCAAACAGGAAATGCCTGGCACCCCACTGACAGGTCATCAGCAATCTTTTTCCTGGTTTTTAAATAGGGTCAGCTTAAGGTTACCGAGGTCTTGATTTTGATTGTTTTAGTCTGAAACATCGTTAGCACGGATTACCCACAAGGCTGAGTAACACTGAACTCTAGCTACCCTCACAGATGTCAAGAGAAGTTGTCTGGAAAAGGCTCACACCAGTGCGCTACCACTCTGAGGCTTCATCTATGTCTGAATCTACACTTGAGGCAGGTAGCATGGCTGAGCTTTCTGTCGGGTAAGCTGCATGTTAAGTGCGCACACGCCAAAAAAAGAAACTTTAGTAACGGCTGTTACTGAGATGAATTCAGTTTGAGGAGTTCTCAGAGAACTGGAGAACTCAGGGAAGTAACTAAAGCCATGAACTTAAAAAGGTGGTTTTCTACCGAGTTCAGAGCATACCTTTAAGTAGATGATGGCGTCTGTCCCATAGCCTGACATAGAGTAGAGATTCAGGTCTCCTTGAAAATACTTGGCATAGAGACGAGAAATTGGCAAGCCATAACCAAAACCAGCCTGGAGGCAGAAGATCAAGTGTTAATGAAACACTAGACATGCCCACTGGAATATAAAATTGGAAAGAGCTAGTACCCTCGCTCATACTCATGTTTAAGAGCCGAAATAAACACTTTCTCCCGCTGGGCAGTAGTGGTGGTGCACGCCTTTAATCCCAGCACTCAGGAGGCAGAGGCAGGCGGAACTCTGTGAGTTCGAGGCCAGCCTGGTCTCCAAAGCGAGTTCCAGGAAAGGCGTAAAGCTACACAGAGAAACCCTGTCTCGAAAAACCAAAAAAAAAAAAAAAAAAAAAAAAAAAAAAACCCAAAAAAAACCCCAAAACAAACAAACAAACAAAAAAAACCACTTTCTCCCAAACAGAGGTCCTTAGAATCTTCACTCTAAGGTTAGGTAGCTTTGTCATATTTCTCATATCCCTGCAAGTTAACGAAATAACTTGCCTAAATACTTTCCTGTCATTCTCACCCTACATTTAGAACTAGGTGGCTGAGATGACTTCAGCCATATCATTGGCCTTACCAGAGGGGCATTCCGTGAATTGTCCATCACAGGCGTTGGCGCAGTGGAGTACGTGTAACTGAAGAGGCGGTCAGTGATCCGCAGAGGAACGCCGCCTCCTCGGTCAGAAATCTAAAACAGGCAAGCAAATCCATCAGTGCTGTGCTTTAACAGCAGTCAGCACTTGTCTATAGGAAAAGGTCTTCCTTTCCTTTAAAAGTCGTCTGGCACACATGACTTGGAGAGTTGTCCCCAAGTGGATAACCACATTATTATAGGCCCCCTTTAGTTCTCCCTAGACAGAACCCAAAACAGAAGCAGGGAGTGGTTACCTTGATTGTGAGGTCTTCTTTCCCCAAGACGACAGTTGCCTCCACCGGTGTCAGTGAAGGGCGATTTTCCTGATGCTCAACTGTGGCCCTCATAGCATTCTAAAGACAATAAAACCACAAGAATTCAATGGGGGAGGAAGGAGGGACAATAAATAACCGGTTTTATGTTGAAAATAAAAGCAGCAGAGGGTAATTCAAAGTTCCTATTTCTTAAGTGAGTGATAAAACATCTCTGTAAATATAGCCATTTATGAATGTGTCATGTAGAATGTATAATGAAAAATCTTCATTTACCATGTAATATAGCTCCTGGGAGTAATGCCTAATGGAAAAACAATTCTGCTAGCTGTCAAGTTCTTATTTGTAAGCTTAATTTAAATGTAGAAATTGGTTTTTATAGGCCATTTCCTAGTGCTCTATTTTTCTGTCTTTCCATTCCATTTTATATCCAAGACCAAAGACTATTACATAAGAAATGAACAGTGAATCGTTGAACCAATTTATTGGCTTTTATAAAACTTGCTGGAAAAAAGGTTGTTACTATTTAAAAGGACAGTCAATAATTCTAAATTAAATTTCTATTTGCATTTGAATATCATCTTAACTTTCACAAGTGACGGCAGACTAACTCTCTGAGTTAGAGCATTCAATTAAAAGTAAATTAAATCGATGAAGAAGGATCACGTGTTCTTTAACACGAATCAACTAATACACGCTTCTAAGGGAAATGCCCTGTAGGTAAAGTCTCACTTTATTAGACTACTTTCCTTTCTGATTATCCTTTGGTATCTCTATATAATACCAGATATTCATTGAAGTGAAGTAAAATAGATCAGTTTTTCACAGTTTAATCAATACATCATTGCAAAACATTAGACTAAGTTAGGAAACAGTACATTCTGGTGTTACATCAGTATTAGAGGCAGATTTTACTTTTAAAAGAAGATTTCCTCCTCCTGTCAATCTATAAAATCATCGTGGAGAACATCACAAACTTCAAGTGATTCTTATTTTTCTGGTTTCAGTTCAAAGTATTAGTACGATCTTAGGATGCATAAAAGGATTTGCTATCAGTGTTTAGTTACCCAGACTAGAGACATTTAATTCTTTAGCGCACTAGAAGTGCAAAAATCTCGGACCCACAGATTCTAAACGTTTCTATGCACCTGTCTTATCAAGGCCTGTAGATGGTTATGACACACACTGTTTGAGAATCAGGGTCCTGCAGGCTGGTTAGAAAGTATGGGTGGTGGATAACCATCATGTCCTTGGAAATCCAGAATCCTGGACACCACTCCAGACCTGCATCGGATTTTTCATTTTAGTGCAGCCTACACGTGATTCATATTCATGCCATGGGATTGGCTGTTCTAGTTTCAGAATGTGGCCCACCTACAGGACCTATACCTTCGAGTCTACAACTGGAGAGTCTATGGTACGGAGGCTGCAAGACTTCATTCACTAATGCATTCATCCCATGACCTCCTTTAAGTGCTACACATCTGAAGAAGTGATGGGGGCATCTTCTCCACTTTTCAGTACTGAGATGAGCCATGCTGTGCATTTTCAAGCACATTGTTTACTGTGGTCTCTGTGAACTATCTCAAACAATGGCTATATAGCTCCTTTATACCAAAGTATTCTTAGGAGAATATACAGAGGCTCTTATTTAATGGGGAATGATAAAGCTGTAAGGATAGACCCATGACTGCTGTGAAATATCATACCTTGAATAGTTCAAAGAGCATATGATGCAGGTGAGAAGGAACATACACGATGTGAATTGGTTGACCCGGAAGTTTTCCTAGAAACAAATTCAACTCATTAGAATTGAGAAACAAATATTTGGCTGAAATGAACCTCTGTGTATGTTTGGTTAATGTTTTAGTTATAGACAAGCTTTGGATAAGTGCCATTTTCCCCACCTGAAAATTGTGACTTAGAACATTCCCTTTTAAATAGTAAAGACAGCTGGCTTATTTTCAGAATGCTGCTCCAGCTGCTACTTAGTATTCAAGATTAATGCTTGCATTTCTCTGCAAATGTAGTCGTAGTTGACTGAAGTGCGAGGCAGTGGTATAAATCAAGTTACATAGACTTCTACTTTCGACATGTTTGAACTATACAATTTTAGTGTTAAAACGAAATGCATTTGAAGATAGAAGGAATAGCTATGCTTATAACATTAAAATTAATGGTAGTTATATTTTTCACATTTTAATGCATATTAAATTACATGATTTTTTTATCACCCAAAAATTAAATCTTAGAGGCTAAATGTGTTTAAGCTTCACCAACAGGCTAAAGAAAACAGAAATAAAAACCTCATGATATTGCTTGAGAAGAAAAATAGAAGTATTCTTTGATGTCCCAGGCCTGGGAAAAGTCTGAATGAGTAAACACAAGGAAGGTCTGGCACAATCCTGCCTTTGTTTTGTCCAACAGTACAAGCAGTTTATCTGCAAGTATAATACAATGCTGCTTACTCTGAGTTAGCTCGTCATTATTACCTCTCCTGCTTTTCTCTTAGTGTTCACTCACATTTCAATGTCCTCAGTCTGTGAGTTCGGCCACTAATCAATGTTACTGTATAAACATTACTTGGAAAAACATAAACTTAGAGTGGAAAGGGAAGATCATTCCAATTTAACTCTGCCTTGATCTGAGAAGCAACTCTCTTCTGGAATAGAAGAGAGTAATATAAAAATCACCTCTTTTATCGTTCATGTAATCACTTCCACGTGTGAAGACCCTGTCTCACCAGATAGCATAGAGTTCAAATTTTGAAGTATATTTCATTTCCAAACAGTAGAATACATTTTTAAAATTGTAGTAAAAACAATCAACATGAGTTCAATTTGAAAAATTCTTATGTGTATAATACAATACTGTTAACTATGTTGTGCACCAGATCTCCGGAATTTATTCATCTTACACAACTGAAACTTTATACCTGTTCAAAAGCAACCCTTTATCTCTTCCTCCTGAGCCTTTCACAGGCACCGCTGTAATCTCAACTTGTGTGACTGGGACTAACCTGGGTTTCTATCTCACATGACTGGAATCATGCAATATCTGCCATTCTGTGTCTATCTTATTCCCTTTAGGACAATTTGTGAAGTATTTTTGTTCCCTGGTCCTGTAAATAACTTTTTGAGAAGGATAGCTCCATTGACAACGATTTTTCTATACTTCAGATATCCTCATTCTTCATATTCCACTTTTGATTGAATTTTTTGGGTCTCAGCTGGTCTGGAGTTTGAGATGTAGGAAGGACTTGAACTCCTCCACTTCTCAAGCGCTGGAGCTGCAGGCACCATGCCTGGGATTATCTCACATATTTTATAGTAAGCAGTCTTTCCCTGACCTAAGATGTTAGAATCTAGGTATATCTCTGTTCAGTCTTCCTTATGAATGGCTGTTAGCAAGTAACATGCACAATTGAAGCTTTGCAGCTGCTTAAAAAACAAAGCAAAACTTCTTTTTACAAATTCTAAGCAAGCTCAGGAGAATAAAAAGAACACAAAAGCTGCTTTATATTTACAAAGAAACAGTAATACTAAGTTTGGCATAGGGTTACTTGTATCTTGCAGCCAGCTTACCATTTACTTGTGTGAGCTTTAATTCTGGCGATGTCAAATAATACTGATCGCAGAGCATCTTTGCACACTCAAAGGCATCTGGAATAGAAATTTTTCATAACAATGAAATAAATTTATTCCAAGTACAGTTGTCAAGTGATATTCAATGTGTTTACCGCCCTTAATCTAAAATTCTATTCACTGGAGAATTGGTTTATGTGTATGAAAAATGTCTTTTTAATATTTTATTAAAACAATATTTTATTGGAGTTGTACCAATAGCAATATATGCACTTCAGAAATCAAACACAATATATAAGAATATGGCACATGGACCACTTATGTTTAAATTTTTTATGATACTATAAATGAGTGTTTACATTCCTGACACTCAAAAGCAAGAGACCTTGTTGGCAGAATTCATAAGGCATAAACAGAAGATGGTGAACACAAATTCATTTACAGAATAACCAACATTACAGATTTGTCAACCATGTATTATACATTTTCAATAAGAGAAATACAGAAATCTAGAAATTACCTTGGACCACTGCTACCACATCACAGTTTGGGTCGATGCTTCCAATGTGGCTTGGGTTTCCTGTCTTTGAGTCACTGAATATAAGGACTGTTAAAAATTGAAAACAAAAGCATGGTATGAGAAACAGGGCAGTGATTAGAACCACCCTGAAGAAAGGCTGTGGGTCCCCAGTTACAGGCACAGCCTCAGCATGGCTTGTATGCAGCACCCTCCAGACAGTCTGTTAAAAAGGTCACTTACTGTGCTGGTTCATCAGCATCCTCGTAGAAATGCGGTTCATGTAAAACCGGTCCAAAAAATACTGAAGATTTTGATTGGTAACTGGGTCAACTGTACAGGTGTCTTTGTACTCAAGGATCCCTTGAGCCATTGTAGGGACCACATTATGATGTCTGTTTCGAACTTTGATGAGTGTGTCTACAAAGCTAAGCCAGAACATTTATAGTTAGTGGACATTAACGAAGTTTCCCACCTGTCTCTTCCTTAAGTTACTTAAAAGAAAACTAAAGCTCTTTTTGCAGCCCCAGCCCCAGAACAGCTGATTATAAAATGCTGGGTGAAGCTTCTTCCAGACTTTTACTACACCTTTTTCTGCAGCAGTAGAGGCAGTTTCATGAGAGAGTATGTGTTTCTAGATTCCATGTAAAACCACTCACTGGATGGCTGGTATATTCATTCTAAGTGTTCATTAAGCTTGCTTGTTAGAAAATAATTAAAATCAAAGACAATTCTACCACGCCATCATGGATAATAAAACCCTTGAAGTTTCTTGGCATATTTTTTAAAAGATAGCTATTTAGCTAGCTAGAAATTGTCACACAAAAAGGAAATAGGTGATTACCAAAAAGTCCATTAAAATTATGTTACAGTAAACTTTCTTGCAAATACAACCTTTGGACTAAATTTAAAGTAAATATGGAATTCCTTGGGAAGCAAAAACTGCAAGTTTCTATATTTGTTGACATGTAGCATTGATTTCAGCTCTATATTTCTTCACCTCTAAAACCACCAAGCCAAAATTTGTAAGGACTAGCAATTTACTGTGGAAGATTGAACTTTTTAATTTAAGCTGAAAAAAAAAATCTGTGAGGTGTGTCCAGAAGGACTCAGATGTGTAAACATGAATTCTCACAAGGAAAGCTTACTCGGCTAGAGCTTTCTGGTCTTCTGGGCTCTTCTCATGGAACTCCACCAAGTCCATCAGGCTCTGGATGTACCTGTTAGGGGAGAAGCTTGGAAATGAGTGTCAGATGCAAATAAACGGTTATAAATAAAATGCCTTTTGAAACCATTGGAAAGGGGAGAGGAACTACTCTTTTTAAAACTGAAACTTTCCTTCAGGATGTTTGGGAAAGAACATGTTAAGATATGGTCTACAGAGCAAGATCCAGGACAGGCTCCAAAGCTACAGAGAAACCCTGTCTTGAAAAACCAAAAAAAAAAAAAAAAAAAGATATATTTTTTTTTAAGCTGCAATTTTCTACCCTCTACTTTCCTGGCCACTTTGGTTGGCAAATGTTTTCATTTCTTCTACTAAAAACACTCGTAATCAACTTTTAAGAAAATGCTTTTTATTTTTTCAGACTGTCCTCTTCAGGAGAGCCAGAGTCTCGACAATGAACACAATGGACTGAACATATGTTTCAGACTGGAATCATCCAAAGGCCATATCATATTTCTTCAATCACTGGATGGAATGCTGGGCAGTCAATAGACTAGGGTAGGGCTTCTTCTCTACCACTACCTATAGCATGGATCTGCCCTTTAAAACTCTGCTTGCTAGGCATCAGTATTCTTAGTTTAGAGACAAAAATCATAGGAACTGACATTAAATACTGGTCATATGCTTTGTGTGTATTAGTTTAAGTCTTTTAAAAAATAAACTACCTCATTTAGTTATAGGCAACAGCTCTTGTAACAGTGGGTGGGGCAGCTGAGATAAGATTTAAGACACTCGCTAAGACACCAAGGGAGCCGCAGAGGCAGAATTTGAACCCAAGGCTCACTTTGCTAGTTGCTGATGAAGAACAAGAGACTCTCTCTAAACAGCAGACATCCTGATCTATTTCTAGGCAATGGATTGCTTGTGCAACTTCAGATTCCATCCTCTATTATGTAAAGCACAAAATAAAAACTACATATATTGCTTATTTTTCAAATTTATCCCATAAGTCAAAATTACATTGTAATGCAAGTTGGGTGTGTGGTATATGCTTATAAACCCAGCAGCTGGGAGGTGAAAGCAAGCAGAGAGGACATCAAGGTCATCCAAAGCTATATAAAGAGTTCCAGGAAGCCTGTGGTACATGAGATCCTGTCTTGAAAAACAAACAGCAAGGGAAAAAAATCAAAAACAGAAATAAAAGGACAACTCCATCCTCAAAATAAAGGGCTTGGTTTTTTTTAGGAGGTTACAAAAGTCTATTCATATATTTATATCTATCCTAATGATAACCCTCCCTAAGTTAATACAAACTTACTTTGAACTTTCAAAACTCTTCTGTTAACACAACCTGTTGTCTGAGTATGACGTTAACACTGCATAAGAAGTGGTACTCAGGTAACTTCTAAAGCCAGAGACCTCAAAACAGTGTGCTGCTTACCAGCTCTTCACCAGCTGCACGGAGGGGGTGTTCACCAACCGGTCAGGGAGGATGTCGATCTCCTTCAGGATATTGGCTAGTCTCACGGGCAATTCTTGCCGCAGAAAAGAAAAAGAAGTTCTTTCACAGGCATTTTCTGAACCTGCAATGGATAAAACATGTTCAGTTGGGGGGTGGGGGATAGAAAATAAATAACGAATATAAAGGAGATTGAAAAATGATATCTTAACCACAGTTAGGTTAGTGTTTATAAATACTTTAGGAATAGATATCTTCAGTATATTTTTCTTTCTGTTTTTCCCCCTTTTCTTTCTTTTAAGAATGACCAATATAGGGGAATTACTGTTTATTTTCTTGCCGAAAAGAATTTACTATGGACAAGTCAGACCATTTTCTAGTTGTTTCTATCCATGAGAGCAGGGACAGCCTGTACCACAAACTCGACAACACTGTCTAACGAGCATGGACTAGACAGGGACTGGGTAGGAGACAAAGGAGTTTCCAGACTAGCAGTAAACAACACCACATCAACATCTTGAAATGTTCCTATGGCATTGCTGCAGAAAGGGATTAAACCAGTTTTTATTTTAGTAGTACTGTAAACATTTGTAAAAACAAGGCAAAATGGTAAAGATGTTTGTTAGGCATGCTAAGAGGTAGAGGAGGTAGATGTGTGTGTGTGTGTGGGGGTATGGGTTAAATTTATCAATCTGAGGTGAGTTTATGTTATTAGGAAGTTGTACATTGGGAAGAAGGAAGGAAGTTTCTAGTATATTATTAAAATAGTGGCTGAAAGCAAACCCATATACATGTATACTTTTCAGTTCATAAAGATCTAGACAGCGGGAAGAGGAAAGTGGAGTGGAAGCTGAGCATCAGTAGGGTTACAAGTGAGCTACACTTGAAGTACAAACTGTCAGAAAGTAGCCAAACTTGGACACCGCAAGGTGCACAGCCTTTTGAGGCTCCCGAGCTTCTTGGCCAAGTGGACCTCAGTTGTCCTAGTCCTGAGCTCAGCCCTTCTTATCCTGGCGCCTCCCCGGCCTCAGCACCACCCTCCTGGGCCCCGCGTCTCCTCTCACCAAAGTCCAGCAGCTGCTTCATGGACAGCGGGGACGGGCTGTAGCGGGAGAACAGCTCGACCTCCCTGGGGACCAGGCCGGCGCTGCCCAGCGAGCTGGCGCTGCGCATCACGAAGCGGGCCGCCTTCATCCTGACGCCCACCTAGGCTGCGGGTGCCTGAGACACGTTGGAGAGCAAGGCTGCGGGGCAGGAGCGCTGCGGGGCGGGAGCAGCTGCTCTGTGGCCTCAGGGTCCCGGGTGCTCCAGGCTGGGTGACTGGTTGACTCTCAGGTCTTCCCACCTCCCGCCGTCTTTTATTTACCTCCCCCCCTCCCCGCCCTCCCCACCTCAAATCCAGCCGGGAGGAGTCACTGGGACTCTGAACTTGGGGCCACACCAATCAGCTCAGAGGAAGAACTTTGGGCCCCGCCCCTTGGCCACGGTCACCAGAAAGGCCTGGCACGGTGACCCTAGAGCGGCCCAGCTCGGGTGCCCTGGGCTGCCAGGGGCAAGGGTAGGAGGGAGGCCAAGGAGGGGGGCACAGCCGGCAACTGGGACGAGTGGGATGACGTGGGCTCGAGGTTGCCAGCCTGGGACAGGTCCCAGGTCGCCAGGGGCTTCAGGCCCGCCCAGACTCGTCCTTGTTTACAACTCCGGAGCCATCTCAATGTCATGCATTCCTCACCAGAAACTGTTTTCAAGAATCTCGGCTCGGAGAGTCTATTGGTGCTTGCTCAGAGCGGGACTTTTACAGTAGCCAATCAGCTGCTTAGCAGAGGATGGGCTTCCCTGCTATTGGACCGCGAAAGGAATGGCCACCCTACACTTTCCCCCACTTTCTTCTTAGCAAACAGCCCACCGCTGCAAGTTTAGAAACTACTCTTAATAGGCTTATTATTCTTGGGAGTCGGGGGGAGGCCCGATCGTTTCTCTCCTGTAGCACTTTCTACAAGTTAGTTAAATGCAAAATAAAAAAGGACTGGCTGCCATTTGACTGACTTTGTTTCCCTCCCGTCAGAGAATTTTTTCACCCGCTCTTTGACTAAGGCATTTTGGCTTGCTCTCGAATGCCACCCCCCCCCCCCCATCTACTCCAAAAGCTTTTTCTTCATTGTTCGGCTACCCTGCTTCCAAATGCGGCCCTTGTCACTAGCAGTCATTGTAGCATATTGTAGTTTTTTGGGCTCTTTGGCACCTGTCCCTGACAGAGATTAGGATCAAAATCCTTAAAGAGAAGCCTGTTCACTTTTTCCTCATTCTAGGGGCATAATCCAAGGAAGCAATCACACACACACACACACACACACACACACACACACACACCAAGAAATCCAAATCCATGATGGAAAAGTTAGCAGATTGATCATAAAATACTTATAGTTAAAAGATGACCAGCAAATTTGAAGAAAATATTTTCAAAATATATAACAGATAAGTGGTGATTTCAAAAAACGGCTGTTTCATTAGGATAAAAGCAGTCATGGTTGGGGACTTGGATAGGGAACTAGTCACTACTAAAGCAAACGGACACTGAGTCTATCCATTAAGTTAGGTTAAGAGCTATAAAGGAAATGCATGTGAATAACATATGAGCTGGAGTGGCCTTGGACTGGTGGTCATGGATAGTCTCCTGGAGAGAACGACAAATGAGATAGAGTAGCTTTCTGTTGGACATGTCTGAGAATGCTAGTGAAAGCATATTGGGGTAGATGATTGGGTAGACTGGGGCCTAATATTTCTTCCAATTCTGATCACTCAGAAGACAGTAGGCCTAGGAGCTCAATTAGGTGTTTTGGTGGCTGCAACATCACCTACTGTTAAGTACCTCAGACTCACAGTGGATGGCCGAAATCAATGGTCATTTATTTTTAAATTTATGAGACTGTCATTTAATCCACAGTGTAAAAGTTAAAACTAAAGGTATTAAGGCAACAGTCTAGAAGAAAGACTCAATCAATGTGTCATAGGCTCTGGTGACGCCGATGGTGCCAGACAGCAACAATGCTTTTGAGGCCAAGGACATTTGGAGGGAGAGCTAAGTTGGTGATCAGGGACTTCAGTCTCTTAGAGCTGGTATTTAGGATGATCTTAGAAGGATGAGTAAGACTGGCAAACGACTGGGCAGGTAATGAGGAAGGATGTTTGTGTCTTGATAAACCACAGGTATTGAAGCGGCAGACATACAGGAGAATTAACGGCTAGTTTAGTCTGCCCATTGCCTACAGCATCCTGAGAGAAGAGGAGATGGAAGATTGTGCTGCTTGCTCAAATTTATTAGCAACAATTAAATTCCATTAAACTTTATTGCAGACTTACTGTGTAACAGGTATCAAGACAGATGCTAGAGCCATAAAGATAAAAATTGGACAGTTACTACCAACTAGGATGGTAGAAAGATATGTGAGTAATCTTGACAAAAAATGTCACCAGTTATGCGTGAATGTGGAGCAAGCAGTCAGGGAAGACATGCTTGGGGGAGGCAACATACCATGTGTGTTTTAATACCTCATATACAGGCAAGGGAAAGGGTATTGGAGTAGAGAGGAGGAGGACTAAAAGGAAGCCTCTGTGTTTGTAGGATCTCTGCACTTTGTCAAAGACCAAAATGAAGTTTACTTAGTTTATTAAAGTTCTCTTGTGTTCTCAGTCTGCACTACTGGGAGGGAGTGATTTCATCACTGAAAGCATGACCATGGGTAGAGTCAGGAAGATGGCTGGGCTGACTGGAGGACAGCTCAAGTGATGAGCGTGTTTGGGGATGTGGTTGTTAATGAGAAACCGTGGGAGAGTCTTAGCTACCAGTGAAGGGAAGATGAGAACTCAGAGGTCACTCGGCCACTGCTGAAAAGTGACGTGGCTGTGGGTTCCATTCCCAGAATTGTTACTCAAAGCTTTCTGGGTCAGGCTTTTGTCTCATTCTCAACTTTCTGACACACATTTAGACTCCAGTGCTTCACAACTCAGAAAGGCCAACACATTCTTTTTTTTGCCCTTGTGACTCCAAACCAATCAGAAAAGGAACGAAAGAAAGAAAGAAAGAAAGAAAGAAAGAAAGAAAGAAAGAAAGAAAGAAAGAAAGGAAGGAAGAAAGAAAGAAGAAAGAAAAGAAGGAAGGAAAGAAGGAAGGAAGAAAGGAAGGAAGGAAGGAAGGAAGGAAGGAAGGAAGGAAGGAAGAAAGAGAAGATCCTGAGGCTCTTGACATTTCTGTAGTTAGACAAGAAGAATGTTTGCATCTTCCTAACTTATTATTTATTTTTCTCCCAAGAGTTTTTCAATTACATTTGATGTTTGCTTTTATGTAACAATGAGGGAAGGTGAGCAATGGAAATGAAAAATTAACCAAAGAAGAAAAATAAATGTATAGTAAGCAAACAGAAACCTGCTCAAAGTAATAATGACTAAGAAGATAAAAGTAAGATTTTAATGCATAATTTTTCTACCACTAGATTGGCAAACAAAAAAAAGGGGCTGATGGAATCAGCTGGTAAGGCTTTGGCTAGGTGAACACTTTTTGATGTCTTTGTGTTGGTATAAAAATGGCCATTAGTTGAGCTGATGGAAAGCATAGTAATGATTATCCTGATTCTCAGTCCTTTTAATTCCAGCTTTAAGTGCAGAGAACTTGAAGATTTATGTATAAGATAACCCACTGTAGCATTACCTGTAACAACAAAAATCTCAGAACCTGCCTACTTCGCTGAAATGAAATGCAGCCAATGTAGTGCGTGAGGTAAAGCTTTGTGGCAGCTTTGGAGGTCTGCCACTCAAACCTTGTTTCCATGAAAAGCTTGCTGTTAGTTTTGGGCCATGGGATTAGCTGATAGCCCCGGAATTATAACACCCTGAGGACCTTTACACGATGTGAATTGAACAGTGACCTTTCCAAAGATCTCCAAATGCCTATATGCCCATCCCAGGTCTGCTGACACCCATCAAAGCCTATCCTGCTCAACTCTGCTTACCATGCCTCCTTTCCTGTCTCAGGAATCAAGTATGCATTATACTTAGGAATTTCCCTGCTCTTCTCTGCTTCCTCCCTAAAGGGAAATGAGATCACAATGCCTTTCACCCAGGTAGGAGATGGAGCCAAAACTTCCCACAAGAGTCCCACACTTGGCAGGGAGAGATTATTTCCTGGGGCACCAAGTGCGTGTGTGTGTGTGTGTGTGTGTGTGTGTGTGTGTGTGTGTGTCTGCTTGCACACTCATGTGTGTACATGTATATATATATATTCTTGTGTGTGTGTGTGTGTGTGTGTGTGTGTGTGTGTGTGTGTATGTATGTACATATGTATGTATGTATTAGAGATTTGTATACTTGGCAGCCAGAGTTCAGAGTAATCCTATACTGGGACTTTGGTTTGTGGAGTTTGAGCTTTCCAAACAGGAAAGGACAAGTTTAAGCCCTACACTTCCCTTGTTAAATCAATACAATGGAGTGGAGCCTCTTGAAGGAGTTTGTGGGGGTATCATCTATACTTAGGGAAGCTGGTACCATATTTCTAACCATATTTTCATGCATATGTGTTCATGTATGGAAATCAGTGGTCCTTTGAGGATGAACTGTATGTAACTACTTCTGCAGAGGAGCAGAAGCCCCTGTACAGGAAACAGTTCTAACCGGAGCAGAACTGGCTTCACCATTATAGGAAACAGTACGCAGATTTCTTGAAAGCTTGAAATACATATTTGTTGAGATCGGGCTCCTGGAGGTAGATGTGGTCTCAGACAAGAAGGCATGTTAGTGTGTGCGAGACATTTGCACTTCCAGATTTGTTGTGGCACTTTTCACAAGCATGAAGATGTGAAAACACTAAAGTGGCTACCAAAGGGTGAAGAGACAAAGATAATGTGTCACAGGTACACAATGGGGTACTGTTCAAATGTAAAAATCAAGGAATTCCTGTCGTCTGTGATAACCCCAAAGACACTGAGTTTGGTGAAAAAAGCTAGCATAGAACACAAATATTGTGTGATCTTGCTTGTGTGCGAAATCTGGAAAATTGAACCCATCAAAACAGAGTAAAATGATGATTACCAGAGGCTCAGAGAGTGGAGACTAAGAAGATGTTGGTCAAAACCCACAGAATTTCAGTATCGCATGTTCAAAAGATCTCTTTGTAGCATGGTAACTATTGTAAATAATGGGGGTGTATGTGTATTTGAAAAGAACACAGCAGATTCTGTGTTCTTATCACAAAATTTGTATGTACAGTAATATGTTAGTTCATTTCATTCAGCTGTTCCACAATGTATCACAACATTGTGGGCATACTATACATTGATACAATTTTTGGAAATTAGAGAATTTTAAAAAAGGAATAGATTTGGTGTTAAATATAAAAAATTATGGCTCCTGGTTCATGTTATTAAGGCACCAACTTGGTGAGCTGATGCTACTGTTTTTAGTCACCTCCTTCCTGCAGAGCCTGACACACTTGACTTTGCATACCAAGAATGGACACAGACTCATGCTATCTCCATGTATCAGCTGAGAAAAAAAAAGCACATTTCAAATTGACATATACGGAGATAGTGTAATCTGACTTTTAGTTAAAAAAGAGAAAAATAGTGTGTACATGAATGTGAATTGAACTGAGCACAGTGTCTCAGAAGGAACCACAATGATCGAGGTATTACCAAAAAATGCAGGAGGAATTTTCACTTCTTACTTCACAACTCCTCATTCTATTCTCCATGGTCCTACTTCAGGGCATAGTACATTAAAGCCAGAAGCAATCCTTCATAAGGGACTAGTGGGTAAGACAGACCAATCGAGGATTTTTTTTCCCCTCGGGATCTTACATGATGCACCAACAGTGACTTGAGGCAACTAGGCATGTGGCACTTACTATTGCTAATGGCCAGTGCTTGTTCTGGTAGTCCCCGGTGACAATGTTGCCATTGTGCAGAGGGCTGGGTAGGTAAGGAGAGTATCCTTTCTAGAAATAAATGACAACGTGGTGAGTGATGATGGTCCCACCCTATGGTATGCTTGAAGGCAGAACTGGGGTTAGAAACACAACCTTAGATAACTCCAAAGGTCAAGTATACAACCATGTGTTCCTAGTTTTTCCAACAATCTAATCCCAGTAACTTTGACCCCTACTGCATTTCTGTCACCCATTTCATGGCCATGTTACACACCATGCTTTCCCAAAATTCCATGCTGAAAACTCCCAAGGTGATGTTAGGATATGTGGTCTTAGGGAAATCTATTGCCTCATCAAGTCTCTGCTCTCTCAAATGGATTATTTATGTATATAAAGGCTGTAGCTTAAGCGTAAGCTCTTGGTGTTCTTCGGCTCTTGCACCATGTGAGGAAGGGCCCCTCTCTGCAAGGGCTAAGGCATTTTGTTTTCTCGCAATCTTACTGGATGCACCAACAGGGACTTTAGGCATGTGGTGTTTACTGTCGCTAATAGCCAGTGCTTTTTTGGTGGTGCCCTGGTGGACCAGGCTCTCTTGTGAGAGCAAAGGGCAGCTTTTAACAGAAAACAAACTTGCTGGCAGCCTACGCTTGGACTGTCTACCTTCCAGACTGTAAAAGATCTATTTCTGTTCTTTATAAATGGTCCAATTATACCTATATTGTTATGGGAGCACCAGTGGGCTGTGGTCTGTGGTTTTCAGGCAGGATTACTTCATCCCCGCCAAACAGGGAGGATGGAAATTCCCTGTCTCCTGACTCCCCACAACCTCTTCTTCCGTTTCCTTCGTTCTCCCTAATCTTGCTTGGACGTCCATCTGTGAAGATCTTTTGATCCTAACCCATCCCTTTTTACTCAAAGAGTGTCGTTCATCTTGTTTCCCACCTCATCAGCCTATCACTCATCTCATCACTTCTTTCAGTCTCAGCTTTATTTTCTTCTTCTTCTTCTGGCTTTCTGGCTAGTCACCATTATCTTCCCAACGACCTTTCGACGTTTCCTACCCCTTCACCAGTCTACCGTATTATAGTACGGCTGTCGATAAATGGCCAGGCCTTTGCTAAACCTTTTGTACGTGGAGGAATTCCCCCTGTAGTGTATATAGATGCAGGAGTGAACAGTGGCCTTTGATTAAAATGGTACAGCTGAATGACTATGCTTGTGTTCACTGAACATCACAGTCTGGTGGAGCTACCTAACCCATGCCTCGAGTCCTGATTTAACAGAAACACCTCTGAGCCCTTGCCCTCTCATTTCACCCATATTTGATACTCATTCCTCCCAGCTGTTCTGGCTGCCCTCTAGTCTATCGTAGTCTCTCAGGCTCATTGCTTTTCTTTTCAACAGTCCTGCTCCCTGGAGCTCAGAGTTTGTTTTCAAACTCCCGACGCCTTCAGTTCCTTCTCTGAGTCTTCTCTTCATTTTCTTATCATAATCTGAGGATACCACATTCCACACAGCCTCAAGCACAGATGACTTTTCTCAATATAGGACATTTGGTCTGAAGGTGAAATAGGCCTCCTCTTCTGTCTCATCTGTTACTTCTCCTGCCTTCACACACTTCACATCCATTCTTGAGCATCACAGGGACTTGGAAGGCCAAGACATCAGGCAATACTGCTCACTACCTTTTGTTGCTGCCGTTTGTAGACTGCCAGACTGCAGTCCTCCTTTCCAGTAGGATTCCTGTCATCGTGCGGTTGAAGACAACATTCCTGGGACTAATCTGGGTACACTTGCTCCCCCAGCCAACTAATCTCTTCATCTTACTGTCTCTTCAGAAACCAACTCAATTATCCATTTCTATGATCATACCCTTAGAACTTGCCTTGACAGAAGATACCACCATGTCCAAACAACCCAGTGTGAGCACCCCATTCCCTGAATACTGCCTTCGGTATTTTGAGAATTTAAGTCAACCCTTTCTCAAGTACAGTACCTCAGTACTATGGAGACTCCCTTCATTTTCACTTCCCTTCATTCCTTCTAAGTCTCCACCTCCATCTTACTCAACCATACCTTCAGTGTCTAACACTATACTTTCACCCACGAGAAAACCTTTAACTAGCTCCTTATGTTTCACTGCTTGACAAATCAACCCTTGTTGAATCATCCCAACTATAGAGTGTGAGTACAAACTGCAGTCCATAAACATTAAATGTGCAAATGCTGATTTTGCTTTCTTCCAATTTCTGTTGTAAGTCCCTTACTAATAGAAGATTTTACTCCTCTTTTTGGTCAGGGCTGCATTTGTATTCCCAGGAATACAAATGTATAAATGTCAGGGTAATGAACATCTAGTATGTTAGCATCCACTAGGATGCTTCTTGTCAAATATAGTCCTAGATTGTCAGTTCAAGTAAGCTATTGATCCAATATGCTCGTTCCCATCCAAAAGACCAATTTGTATCTGGCACACCTTCCCATAACTTTTGTCCCTAGTCTCTGGGAAGTATTTTGTTTTGTTGCTCCTGAAGCATACTGACGCATAAGCTTATACTCCTCCACCCCAGTGCCTCGCTGACGTGAGTAACACATTCACTTGGCTGCCACAAACATTACAAGGCTGGTCCACACCGATGTCCCTGCAGTTCCCACACAGCCAGTGCTGTTCCTGCTGCTTTCTGAGTGTCTTAGTGGCAGCATGAGTTCTAAAAGTTTAACTTTTGAAATCATTTGTAGTGTCATGAACCTACAATAAATCACATAAAGATGTCCACAATGTATCCCTCAAGCTAGAGAAGATCCTCTTTGTATAAAAAGAATACAAATTGGAGGAGAACAGACAACCGTTCAGATGAACCATACAAGGAGATAATGTAGAGGTCATAGAAGCCACACTTTGGTTTTATGGATCTGGAAAAAAAAAAAGGCAAACCAATATTTTAATTCCTCAGTAAAGTTTGACCTTAAATTTCAACTAAGTATTTTTGGCTTTTTCTGTGAGTCCTGCACCTTCTTCCCAAGTGGTAGGGAGGGTCATGGATTATAACAAATGTTTCCAAAAAACATAAGTGATTAAATACTTTGGAAATTTATGCACAGATGTATATACTATGAAGATGCACCAGATTTTCCATAGGGGTAATGTGTTGGTGGTAGAATTACTGGTATTTATCTTTGCTTCTTAAAGCCTTCTCTGAATGTTAAACAATGAAATGTTAGGTTTTCATTATAAGCAAATGAATATTATTTCAAGAATTGAATTGATAATAGATGCAGCAAGAGAACCAGAAGAGTTTGGCAAATACATTCTCTTAAATGTTTTAAAAAAGAATTGGAAAGTAAATAAGGTCATAGAGATGGGCCAGCAGCCTTTATCCTCTGCTTAATCCCCATGCCATGAAGCAAGACTTAGGAGCTGAGGAGCATGTACCCAGCTCTTCCTTGTCACTTGGGTTCAGAGTCTTCTGGGAACTGGTACTGAGCTACCGAAGACTGAAATTCTGCATCCTTCCACGGTTTATTCCTTTCCTCTGTTTCCTGGTCATTGCCTAAATCTCCAGAGAGTATCATCAAACAGGATATTTCTTTCCCTTATGTGTAGCCCCACCACTCACAGAATTCGCAGAGCATTTCTTTACTTAGAGGACTCCAAGCCTTATCCTGCTCTGTCCTTGGTTTGTGTGGCTGTGGCAGTCTTGGTGAAATGTTCTGACTTTTCCGCATAGTCAAGTTCTCACATCCAAGCCCGGGTTATCTGGAAGACACAAATTCACTAGAGGAAATCTTGTGATTTCTTTGCTTAACTCAGAGCAGAATTAAGACAGGAATTCTATCAACATTGGACTGAGTAAGTCAGTGCTTGGCAGCCTAAGGACAGCAGTAGAGATATTACCCAGAAATTTTTGTCTGGAAATACCAGTTGAGTTAAACACGTTTAACAAGTGGTGGTTAGTCTTTCTCCATTCTGCTGGGACCACTACACTAAAAGATCTTCCCTCCTTTCCTGTTTGGTCTAACCGAGCCTTGCCACTCAGCATTCCAGATGTTGGTGAGTTTGTTACTGGCTTGGAGAGATTTGATGCTTCTTACTCCTGATCTAGGGGTCTGAGCGGGCGGTGAGTGGCACTTCCTGGCCTGCTGTGCCTTCCTTTTACAGTACAGAAGGATGGCCCTGCAGTACAACTCCCAGAGGTAAAAATCAGGATCGTTCTACTTAGTACTCTATTGCCTTCACTTGCAAAAAAGAACAGGGAGGCTTAGCAGGAAGCATGAGTTCTCTAAACCTCAGTTTGAACAGAAATGTCTGCTTCATTTGCCTGTGGCTGAAAAATGCTATTTTTTTCAACTAGTAAAACATTTTTTTACATAGTCTTTTTGATATCCCATTACTAAGAACATCTATTTTCTTTCTTGGTCAAAAGCCAGGCAACATTGTTGACTGAATTTAAAATATTCAAAATACACCAAACAGTTCCTGAGTATTCGATGTTTTTGTTTCTTGAATGATACTGATGTTTTGCAGTGCTCTTTTACATGTAAATCTTGGATCATCCTGTCTGAGAGAAACTAGGCTGTTTTTGTAACCATCCTGGCGGGAGTGAAGATATTCTAGAGATACCGTTCCCTCCTTTTGGCTATCAAGCTATTGAAACAATGGTCCCCAACGGATTGTAATTTCTCCTGGAAACTTGGAATTTCTCCTGAAATCTGATGCCAGCTATAGAAGGAATGTACCTCCCAGGAAGAGATTTCTCACAGTTCTAACAACTTCTTGGACAGTCTGGCTGGCAAGACAAGCTGAGTGAAAGACAGGAACCACCCCGAGCAGACCTGCTGAACTATGCATACCTCTCAGTCTCTATTTACACCGCAAGGATAGACTTGGGAGGGGGGGACTGGACTTCTTGACAAGGTGGGCAACTGAGTACATCTTCTCTGTTTTATTCCTCGTCTCTTATTTGCCCTATGGAGGAAGGATGGAGGACCCTAGTTTGTTCGGGCTGTCAGGGCCCCGGCTCTGACCCTAACAATTCCACTAACACCTTCAGTTTTAATAGTCTTCACATTGACACACAATCCTTTCCTTGTTTAGAACTTTTGCTCCAAAAATAAACTTGAGGATCCAAAGTGCTGAGTTCAGAAAACATGTTTATGATCTTGAGTGACAAATGGGGTCTGACTGGATTTCAACAACCAGTGCTGGGGCCAAAGAGGACATAGGTATGTAAGGGAAGGTTGTGGCTCCCCTTTTCCATCCTTCTTTCTGCTCTTTCCACACTAGACCACGACCTCTTCTTTCAATGCCCAGGCTCCTGAAAATATGCTGTTTTGGGCAAAAGGATTGTTTTGCTCTGCTAGGGCAGTAATTAATTTCTTGTTTGAAAATAAAGGTACTTCGTGCCCCACGGTTTTCATCAGGATTGTTTTAGAAGAAAGAAACTGCCCGCCTTGCAGAAGCTAAGCAGGTACCTCCTTGCTCTCCAGAGCCAGATGAAGTAGATGAAAGGTCAGTCGCACAGCACACCCACACCAGCAGCCCAGCCTGCCCTGCCTGGCAGCTCAGTCAACAAGGGGAAGTTTAGTAGGTGAAGGGTCACTCTTGTGCAGTAATAACTTTCCATGCATCAACTCTCAGGCATCTAGTTTCTGTTTGTCGAAATAGAGCTCTCTAGGGGAAAGGTCACACAGACCAGAAGTGGCCCTAGAATAGTTCATGCCTACCTAATTCCGGCAGCTTCCAAGACATGAGACTAAGCTCAGGCTCCATGGCTTTTCCAAATTCTGCTGCCTAAGTGGAAAAACAGATTGTAAAGTGCTGTAGGGAACACCCAGTACCAACTAAGAGGAATTGAACAGCCTGGAGACTCACAAGTTTATTTTAGGTAAATAGTATGTATAGAAGAAAGGGGAGAGATTCTTTTTAAAAGTCTGTTCCGTGAAGGAACCTGGGGTGTTTTTATTACTTGTTCTAGACTAGAGGAGTGACCCATCCTGGGGAAGGGGGGAGCAATGGCCCATCCTGGTGACGGGGAGTCGGGGGGCAGTGGCCCATCCTGGGAGGGGCAGCAGCCCGGCTGGGTCAGCAAAGATGCTTGAAAGCATGTCTTAAACACCTGGCTTAGAAAGACTCTGCTCCATGTTCCACACTGTGAGGTATGATGAGCAAGCAGGCCATGACATCAGTTTACTGGATCATGAATGGCAGTGAAATAAATAAGGACAGAGGGGAAAGCATGCTTATGATGAGATTTTTAAAATTAGTACTTTTTCTTTTAGATCTCTGTGGACTGATGTAACATCTCCGTTCTAGATTCAAGAAAAAAAGCTTGTGGTCTCAAGCCCCTTCCCTTGCTCCTGGCCCCGTGAAGCTGGCTTTTCATTTTGTGTCTGTTTTAATAGGCTCTGAATTCTATAGGGCACGGAGACCTGTGTTTGGAAGGCTACCATGGCATTGTTTCGAGAGAGACCTTGCAAACAAGGTTCCCTTCAGATGGTTTTCAGGGTTAAACAAACATGAGCTGCCACCCCCGGAAAGACATGGAATAAAAGGAATGGTCGTGACCAATATCTCACAATGACTATGTTCAAAAGACAGAGGACTTGCTTGCTCACAGCCCAGGTGGGAATTTACCCAACCTGAGCCCGACTGAAGGAAAACCAGGTCAGCTAAGTTAGAGTCATGTTTGCTCTTCTGATCTGAAATTATGGGGTGGTTGGCAGACTGTTCTTGACTGAGGTAAGAAACAGGCAGCTGAATGGACTGCTATTTTGAGAGGAAGGGGTATGAATACTGAATGATCATGTGATGCATCTTAGGGAGAGAACCTAGAAACAGAGAGAGGGAGGTAAATAGTGCTCTACTCTTTGGATCGAGACTTCTCCTCTAGTTACCACCCTCTCTTACTTTTCTTCTGATGTTCTTTTAAATGACTGCTTCTGAGTTATTCACACCCTTCCTTGACTGTTAATGGATATTACATTCCAGGCTGCAGTGGAAGAATCTATACACTATACCAAACTTGGTAGCAGATAGGAGGCTACTCTTCCTAGATGCATTTATGAGATCCCCAAATGACTGGGGTTTCCACATTTTTCCTCCATATTTTGAGACGGCCTCCAATGAAACTCTTACTTCCTCTGTCTCTGTACTGAAGTACTAATATAATATAATATATTCTGTTCTTCAGTGAAAGGTGTCTAATAGCTCGGTCAACTCATTTCAATATTTTGATTTATGGAAGAATTTCTCAAAGCCAGTGAATAATAGCATTTGCCCTTTCTCAAGAAGGGAAGATTTGCTCTGTTCTGGCAACCAAAGACATAATTAAGCTAATTTCTCCATGGACCTTAGAAAAAGTGGCAACAAATAATGGATTTGTCCTTTAAGAAACATTTTAAGCAAGCATCACACCGTCTGCAGAGCCATTTGAGGCAGTTCCAGATCAGCCATCGGCTGTTTTTCTCATTAAGGCCATGTTTAAATCGTTGTATCTGAGTGTTGTAGGAGACGTAGCAGATAAACAACACTGGCAAGAACCGGTGAAGTATTGATTTTTCCTCAGTCCAAAAGTTTGCTAAGTAGACGAAAAATAATTTGCCTTTTCTGTAACATTTTCCTGAGGTCTTGCTGGCAGCCAACACATGCTTTTCTTTCAGCACCCAAAGTTTAATTATCAGAAAAGCCAAGGACATGTTGGTAAATTAGACCTCATAACAGAACATTAGACTCATTTAGGTGTGAATGCATTTTTTACCTTGTCTCCTCCTTACCTTCAACATCCTTCTCCTCCCTCTCCTAAGACTTCATTTCTGTGTTCACACTACTATTAACCATAAAGAGTGGCTATGGGGACTTCAGGAAGCCTTACACTTGCAACCCAAACTGCACTCCTTTGAAATAACAGATGCAATGTTTTATAAAAGGGAAGGATGGGGTGAGGACAAAGAGATCCTAGGTTCTTCATCTCTTTATTTCATTAAATTTTTTCTGAAATTAAAATAGAATTACATAGTCCCCCTTTTTAAAAAATATTTACTGACTGAGAACCTTTGGGGGAGAAAAATCATTCATTTATCTATGATTTAGTTTCCACTTCAGTAAAATATCACAGGCAACCTCTAAAGTGCATCTGATTTTTACCATCTCATCCGCTCATTTCCCTGTAGGAGGAGCCTGAATCCTTATTGTTCTTCCTTGGTCTGTGTTTACTGAGCACAAGCTACTTCTCCAAGCAGGAACACCTTTACAGTATCCTAGGCCAACAGCTATCTCATTGCTGTTGGACTCCTTCAGGTGACAGTGTGTGTTAGAGTGGTAAGTGATCTTCATGGTTTCACAGTGTAGCAAAAACTACCACTAATTTCCCTCCCTTGAGTTTTTCACATACTTGTCACAGCAATAAAAAAAAGTCTTGACTAATACACTCTTGTAATGTTTTCTCCTAGCACGAGGAGATGCGTGGGTTCCTCTCGGAGAACATTCCCGTTTTGTTTTGTCATGAAAAAACAGGTGTTTGCCTCCCATGAAGGAGGTGGGGATTTGGATCAAACTCCTTAATTATTCCCTAATGTAGTTTTAAAAAACTTAATCATTTTAAATTACATACACGGGAGGGTATGTGTAAGTGAATGCCGGTGCCCTTAGAAGTTAAAAGCATTGGGTCTTCCTGGAGTGGCATTAGGGGTATCTTTGAGCCACTTGATGTGGATGCTGGGAACTGAACTTGAAAGAACAGTTGTGCTCTCTTAATAAAAGCCATCTCTCCAAACCCTCTAAGGTAGTTTTGAATCTTGCATGAGTAACACAGTTGTGAGAATGCTGCCAGCTGCTGATCGTTCATTGTTATCCGTGGAGACAGAACTGTGAGGACCAAATGGCTCCCAGGCATGGACCTGTTAGGTTTCAAAAATTCCTACTCCAGCACTCCCAACATCTTTATTGAACTTTATCTGCTTTGGGGTGTCTTTCTGTATGCTCTGAATATATGTTGCTCTCATTGGTTGATAAGTAAAGCTGTTTGGCCAATGGTCAGGCCAAACTGAAGATGGAGATGAAGAAAGGCAGAGTCAGGGCAGATGCTGCCAGCCACCCAAGAAGCAAGGCGTGAAAGAACCAGTAAGCCACAGACCACGTGGCGATACATAGATGAATAGAAATAGGTTAATTTAAGCTGTAAAAGCTAGTTAGTAATAAGCCTGAGCAATAGGCCAAACAATTTGTATTTAATATCAAGTCTCTGAGTGATTATTTACAAGCAGCCATGGGACCAGGCAGGACAGAAAAGCCTCAGATTACAAATGGTGCCCAATATGTCACCTATACATCCACATAAAACCTGAGAAAGCTTTGAAAATGTTCTAATGGACAGAAACGGAGCCACACTGGGCTTCCTAGTTTCTCATGCCAGCTAAGGTGCCTGTGAAATCGTTGCCAACCGCCATGAGCTAAGCCACGTGGGTGGGCTTCCACAGTCTCTCACAGAGGCCCCAGTACAGAGGGGCTTCTTCCAGTGCTGACTGAGGGCTTAAGCTATCAGCACAAGCTCCAGCAGTGCGCTGAGGTCGGGTTAAGGTTTTTGCTTATAAAGACGAAGGGTTAAAGATACACAATAGAAACAGATTCAGACAGAAAGGCCTCTAAATGGGTCGCAGCGTGTTTAAAAGATATGCTTAGGCTTGAGAGAGAAAAGGGAAAAATATATGCAGCCTTAAGTTAAAATATAGATTTAAAATAGTAGAATAAAGTCCTTAGAAAGGGGAGTAAAGTAATATAAAGAAAATGAGCCATGTGAGGATGGAAAATACACAGAAAGTCTGGATTATGCATATTATTGTGTTGTCTTTAAAATTTTCGACTATTATGAGACATTTGATTATAAAAGCTGCTGGATTAAACCAACCTACATATTTTTTGTTTATTTGTTTTTCTTTTATTATTATTATTATTTTATTAAGAAAAAATTTTATTCATTTTACATACCAAGCAAATGTCCCCCTCTTCCTTCCCCTGCCCCTCCAGCCCCCCCTCCCAACCCACCCCCCATTCCCTCCTACAAGAAGGTAAGACCACCCATGGGGAGGTACATTTAGTAGAGGTAGGTCCAAGCCCCTCCCCCTGCCTCAAGGCTGTGCAAGGTGTCCCATCATAGGTAGTGGGCTCCAAAAAGCCTGCTCATGGATTTTGATCCTACAGGGGGCCCCTTAAGTAGATCAAGCTACATAACTGTCTCGCTATGCAGAAGGCCTAGTCCAGTACCATGCAGGCTCCACAGCTGTTGATCTAAATTTCATGAGTTCCAACTAGTTTGGTTTGCCAACCTACACATTTTAAAAATATCTTGACTCTAAAATTTAAGTCAAAAGGTATGCCACTTTGGGGTAGAGGTTATGCTTTTGTTTCCATGGGAAATGAGAAGCTATGGATTCATTCAAAGTTAAAGATGATCAGAAATCCTGACTGCAGACATGGATAAATAAACCTAAAGAAACTACAAGACACATGATGTATATTTTACCTGCTCAAACATAAAGCAAAAAATTATCTTTGGCTGGCTTGTATACAATACAAAATTTGTATTAATACAGATATATATGTTACCTTTAAAAGTTTATATATTTTGAGAACAAAGGGACCAGATGCTAATAAAAATGGATGGCCCAGATAATTCAATATTTCAATACACCTCTGTTACAGTTTCTTCTGAGTTCTGCATCAAGAATGATTTCTAGGTTTCTGGCTAAGATAATCCAGCCTCACAGACTACTCCAGTCAAAACTTGACCATAATCTTAAACTTTATCAAGATTCCCCAAAGATTACCAGTACCCACAATTTACAGGAAGTAATCTAGAGAACTATGATCACATTCCCAAAAATAAATTATGAATGTTTGTTTTCATTTAAAGGAGTTGGTTATAAATTGTTAATGGTCATAGTCAATCTCTTTCTAAGAAGAAAGGAGGATATGATATAGAAATGATGGGGGAAAGGTAGATTATTATAATGAAAAGAGGGTAGACTATTGAATCTACTTTAATCCAAAAAATTACTGTTAATCTCAAAATATTTTGCAATGGTATGGATTTTAGTTTATTGATACAAATTTAAAGTCAATTTTGTTATACTGTATGTATATTTCTACACTTGTTTAAGATGTTGTGTTTATATAGCTTATTTAAAAACATAAGGTAAGATATCCCACCATAAGAAATGGGCTCCAAAAAGCCATTTCATGTACCTGGGATAAGTCCTGGTCCCAGTGGCAGGGGCCCCACAAACAGATCAAGCCACACAACTACCACCCACATTCAGAGGGCCTAGTTTAGTCCCATGCAGGCACCCCAACTATTATTCCATAGTCTGTGAACTCCCACTAGCTCTGGTCAACTGTCTCTGTGGGTTTCCCCAGCATGATCTTGACGCCCCTTGCTCATATAATCCCTCCTCCCTCTCTTCAACTGATCTCCAGGAGCTCAGCCCAGTGCTTGGCTGTGGATCACTGCATCTGCCTCCATCAGTTATTAAATGTAGGTTTTGGAAGAGGGGCTGGGACCTGCCTCAATTTGGTATGCCAGACTTTCTTGACTACCCAAAGGAATATTTACCTCCTCTGAAGAGTGCATATGGGGGTGGGATGGGGGGAGGGGAGGGTATGGGAGAAGGGGAGGGAGGGGGAACTAAGGTTGGTATGTAAAATGAAAAAAATTTAAATAAAAATAGTAAAAAAATAAGGTAGAATTCTAGTTTTTGAAAGCTATTATTATAAACTATATAGGATAATCAAGAAACATAGATTAGTAGTTACTTATGATGATCAATTTTGTAGATATGTTAGATGTGCTTTCTTGATCATATAGAGATATATTCTAGATAGATGGTCTTCAAATACTTCAAAGACCTATTTACTTCAGAGATGATGGGCATCAAAGAAACTCCTTACAGAGTTTGCTTTCAATGTGGCAAGGTTAGCTATTTGACAAAAAATTGCTCTTGCCTAGACTGCTTGACAGTATGCTGTATAAACTGGACATGCAGAACCCATGGAAAAGTGACTGCTAAACTTTGCCAAAACAAGGTGGGATGGTCCTTCAGGTTCCTGCTTCACAGAAGAAACTGCCAGACATTCTGCAGGACACAGAGGAAAGTGACTGACAAACATTGCCAATATAGGTGGGACAGTCCTTCAAACTTCCTGCTTCATTAAAACGTCTGCCAGATTCTCTAGGCCTATAGGCTGAAGATGGATGCCCCAAATGTTACAGAAGAACTTTGGGTGACTATCCAGGCAGCCAGATGCCTCTGTCATTTCTAGAGTTTTGGAAGTTGCTTGCAATGTACTTCTTGGTTACTTAGGTAATATTATCTCCTTCTGGGGGTCTTTGATGGAGTTGAAGACTAGACAGTTATAATTATAGTTTTCCTTAGTTGTGACAAAAGGTATATAAAACTTTAGTCTCACAAAGATAGGATAGATAATAGAGTATTTTAATTCTGCCAAATACAAATAAATTAGGTATTGTAACTGTAATTCTTGCTTGGTAACTGTTTTGTTATATATAATTTTACTATGTTAAAGTAAAACCTTCCTTTTTGATTAGATAGATTGTATGCTGTGAATATGTGCTGTTCTCAATGGTTGATAATGTTTGGCCAGTGGCGAGCCAGAGTAAGGTTAGGCGGTACATGCTAACTGAAGACAGAGATGAAGAAGGGCAGAGTCAGGGCAAATGCTGTGAACTGCCCAGGAAACAAGGTGTGAAAGAACTGGTAAGTCACAGGCCATGTGTCAATACATAGATTAATAGAAATGGGTTAATTTAAGTTGTAAGAGCTGGTTAGTAATAAGCCTGAGCAATAGGCCAAATAGTTTGTAATTAATATTAAGTCTCTGAATGATCATTTACAAGTGGCCATGGGACTGGTAAGACAGAAAAGCCTCCAGTTACGTTTATCCTCTTACCACTCAGAGATTTTGTGAATACATTTTCTTTTTGATTAAGATAGTACAAGTCAGGAATAACTCTAGATTTATAAACTACAGCTAGAAGCTGACAATCAACAACCTACAGGAGATGTTATAGAATTTCCTCATGTGTTTGTAGACCAATATAATCATACTCATACATAATTTTCCTAAGACTTGCCTCTGACATCATCCTCAGACCTTCTCTATCTTGTAGACTTACAGGCACACTTGGCTATAGTATCTCCCTTGACTCTTATTCTTTACACCATTCTCTCAACAGTGCTGATGAAGATTGAACTGGTTTATGATGCAGTAATATTGTGGTTTTGGTTGAGCTTGCTGTCGATTTAAACCCCAATACCCAGTCTCCACAAACATAGACACTTAACTGATTGATGTTTCAACCTCAATAAAGGTTTTTTTCTTTAATATCATTGATTTTTTGCCTGATCAAAACTTAGTGAATTCAAATTCCTGATGTTGCCCAACTTTTCTAAAAACCAACTTGTGCCATCTGCAGTCTGACAATTCTGATCCTGCAATTTGACTAAAGCTGTTGATAAGGAGAGTGCCAAAGCCAAGCTCTTTGTATGATCTCCAGAAATTTTTTCTGAAAGAAAGTGGAACAGAAAACCAATTTTGCAAGATGCCATTGAAGGAATAGTATCAAGCTCAAATGTGAATGGAAAATGCTGCATCATTAAAATGTCCTTTTGAAGATTTAAAATACATATGTATATATATTAATGATTATAAATAGAATTCAGTTAACCTTCCATCTCTAGGCAAGTAGGCTGAGCAGCCAGTGGATGCAGTCCAATAAGCAGCATTCCTCCATCCTCCTCTACTATTTCTGTTTTTGCTTCCATGTTCCAGCTTGAGCTCTTCCTGGCTTCCCTCAATGGATGATGGACTGTAACCTGTAGGCCACAAACACTTTCCTCTCCAAGTTGCTTTTGGCCATGTTGTTTATAATAGCAATAGAAAGCTAACCAAGACAGTATCCTTGTCTTAAATATGTTGAGATAAGCTGACAAGCTTAGTTAGGATTTCTATTGCTGCGAAGAGACTCCACAACCATGGCACTCTTATAAAGGAAAAACATTCCATTGGCATGGCTTATATTTGCAGAGGTTTAGTCCATTATCATCATGGTGAGACATGGTGTGCAGGCAGACATGGTGTTGGAGAAAGAGCTGAAAGTTCTACATCTTGACCCACAGGCAACAGGAAGTGATCTGAGACACTGTTCATGGCTTGAGCATATATGAGACCTCAAAGCTCACCCCCACGTGACATACTTCCTCCAACAAGGCCAGAGATACTCCAATAAAGCCACATCCCCTAAAAATGCCACTCCTCATGAGTTTATGGAGGCCAATTATATTCAAACTGTCACACTGATAAAAGTAAACATTTACTTTATGGTGATTCACAATGTGAAATATGTACATAAGCTATTCAGTCTCTATACAATTTACTGGGCCTCAGAGACCTCCTTCATAAAGCATTTTTTGTTTGTGTGTGAACTCGGTCCTCAAATTTATTGGCAAAGCCTCTTTCAATTTCAAGATTGATATAGTGTGTTTGGTAAAATTATCTCAGTGAATATTTGGAGGCTATGGCTGTTCAATCAGCTCCATATCTCTAAAGTGTCCTCTCTCAGTTTATGTAATTGGTCTCATTGATGACACATATACATCAATAATGAGGAAACATTAAGACTACTACTTCATGAAGAAACCAGACTTCAAAACCCAACTTTATTTGAGTTAGTTCAACTTTATTTTTATTTATATGTTTTTTGAGTCTCATGTTTCCCAGGCTGACCTTGGACTCACTATGTAGCTAAAGATGACGAACTCGGAATGGTTTTGCCACTACCTTGTAAGTGCTGGCATCACAGGCATGCAAGCTACACCCAGTCTAGATGGTGCTGAAGCTTGAACCTTTAGTGTCATGCATGCTAGGCAAGTACTCTACAAGTCAAACTATAGCCCAGACCCACAAAACGTATTTCTTTAGGTTTTATATCCTAGTAAACCTTGAAAATATGGCAAATCAAAATGCACATTATCATATAATCTACCAGATATCATAGCTTAAGCTTAGCAAAAGAAAGCACTGTGGGGTATTAGATGTCCCCTTGAGATTATGAATGACTGGGAGCTGGGGCTGGCCTTTGCTACCCAACGGAGAGATAATGTTGCACCATATATTGCTAGCAGGGGATGGGTAGCAGAACTGAAGCAATTTTCAGTGAATGCATACCACTTTTGCAAGACAAATGCAAATACTCTTTAGGGTGAGCTGTGCTAAGTGGGGGTTGGGGGGGTGAAAGTACACATACAGATGTAGTACTTTGAATATACATTATGTATTTTGCTTGTCTATGTTTAAATTTTTCATTTCTTAAATAGTGTCTTTGATAGAAGCTTAGAATCTTGGAATTAATTTTGTTTTTAATGTCCCAGTTCTTATTAGCATTTAGCCCTTCTAAGGACTCTTTGCCCACTACACGGTCACTAACATGGAAGTGAGTCTTCTCAGAATTCTGTGTCGGCTCATCTCAGCCACTGTGTTTGAGACTGTCTTGTTCTTCCCTTTTCTTCCCACAGACTCATCATTAGTTGTCTAAAGAAGCCTCTAGTTGTGGAGAACCTACACTGTCTTTTATGGTAAGACAATAGCTATGCTCAATTTTAAAAGATCAGAGAGAACATTACAGATTCTAAACCCTTAAATTGGAAGGATGCTTTGAGGGGCCTTCCTTAAACTCCCCAATTAAATAAGGCTTATTAGGAGAGTCTTTATCAAACCACCTTGGGAACTTTATTCAAGGCACAATGATCTTTTGTCCCCCATCTACTTGTTTACTTGTTTTCCATATAACCCTTCCATATGCTTTAGACTATATATATTTTTATAAAGGCTATCAGTGATGAACAAATTAATCAACGAAAGTGTCTTAGTTAGGGTTTCTTTTGCTGTGAAGAGTCACCATGACCACAGCAACTCTTATAAAGGAAAACATTTAATTGGGGCTGGCTTATAGTTTCAGAGGTTTAGTCCATTATTGTCATGGTGGGAAGCATGGTGGCACATAGGCAGACATAGTGCTGGAGAGGTAGCTGAGAGTTCTACGTCTGGAAGTTCTACAGCAGAAAGAGAGTGACACTGGGTCTGGCTTGAGCATCTGAAACCTCAAAACCCACCCCTAGTGACATGCTTCCTCCAACAAGGTCACACCTACTCCAACATGGCCACACCACCTAATAGGGCCACTCCCTAGGGCCTATGGGGGCCATTTTCATTTAAACCACCACAGAATAGATGAATCAGTAGACCCAAGTTGCAGTGTGGCTGACCATAATGACATCAGTTTGGGATTTGTGTTTCTTACTACTTCAGACTGGAAGCCTTCCCTGTAACATTCACCCACTACTATACTGTCTATCTATTAAGTTACTCTGTGGGGTAAAGTAAAGCATGGAATTGCAAAGTCCATTCCTTTAAGAGAGGCAAACTCTCTCTTTCTCTATTTGATTGAAAACTGGGATCCTCTGAAACATCAGTGTTCACCCTTTCCTGGGTAATGGAAGATTCAGGATAGAGCTAATGGGGGAATTATTGAGGAGATTTTTTCCCCTATAATTTCCTCTCTAGCCTTTCAGATGGGTAATTAACAACAGAATATTGACTTTCTTAGATTATTTCCTAGTAGCACAAGGTCAGTTAAAGCAGACGTTCTGGCATTCCAGAAAAGGGTACCTTTTACTGGTGTTTATCACTCAGGTCCTGCAACCCACGCTGGGTGGAAACTGGTGTGACAGCTCTCAGCTCAAGTGCAACTTGGAAGGAAACAGATTCTGCTTGGCTTCAATTGTTTCCATTGACTGGGTAAGAATAAATTAAAGGTCCTCATAGGTAATAGCTTCTGAATTCAATTAAAAATATCATCAGGCAGTTTCTTTCCTTTTTTTCCCTGAAAGTACAGAAATGATATCAAGCTACCTAATTGATTTTCTTATGAAATTTTTTTGATTGACAGATTGAGCCAAGTTCTTCCTCTGCCTCATTCACACTAACATAGGAACAGGTCATGGAAATCAGAAGAAAAGTGTAATTGTCTCACTATGGGAAGAATCACAGTTACAATCTTAAAAGCCTATCAGTTCATCTTTTTGTCACTCGTTCACACACTGATTTATTGAGTGAACATGCATCTCTTGACTTGGCCAAGTTTCACTGCACAAGCATTTAATACCTACCCTCCTGGGATTTCCTCTTTATGAACCACCCTGGTTTTCTAGACTCTAATCTTAAAGTAATCAGGGGCAATGGCTGACAGATAGTTAAATTCCCAGAATGATGGACAATATATATTGTACTTTAGATGAGAACTAAGTGGAAGGAAAGGAGAGATGGAGGGAGGGAAGGAGGAAGAAGGGAGATGATAAAATGTATGAAATTCATGTTTCTTGGTTTTATATGGAAATATATGAACAGAATGAGCATATGCAGTTTTGTTTTCTAACCACTTTTTAAGGGTGGAATGAAAATGCCCTTTACATTTTCTTGATTACTAAAAGTATGTCCAATAAAAATACTAATGTGTAGGATACACAAGGAACAAAGTAGGATTCACCTTTGGCCTCACCACTCAGAGAACACAGGTGTCCTAAGAATTTTGTAACTGTTGACACCCAATCTTTTCCAAAAGTAATTAACAAAGCAGAACATCCGGTTTTGCTCTTTCATTCTGTCACCTGTCAGTGTGAGAACCTTGTTTTACAGGTAGAAAACTCTCCTCATCTTAATGTGAGGCTGCATCTCTGCTAAGTCATCGAGGTGCTTCCCAATCAGCCCGAGGCTTTGCAGGTTCTCACAGTATGGTGAGCTGTCAGGAATAGGAGTCATGTTAGAGTCTAGAACACTGGCAAGAACTAAGTGCAGGATGTTGTGAGTGCTGCTATCTTATTTCCTGTCTAGAACCTTTTCCTCTCATCAACAAACACATCTCTTTTGTCTTTATTCATGTCTCTACTTAAAATGTTTCCTTATTCAAAGTATGCCCCCCATCCCTGACATTGTAAAGCCCCCATTTTAATTCTTCTGTTGTTATACCCAGCATTACATGAAGGATTTGGCTTTTAGAATAACGAAACAAGGCCTTTTTGGTCTTATTTACCAGAGTCAGAAACACAGTAAATTCTTAATCAATTCTTATCGTAAGAAATAATGTCTCCCCAGATGTAACACAGCAAGTTAATTGATCTCTTTGCTCATTCTCTAGCTCTAGGAATGCTTCTAGGGAAGATATGGTCAAGAGTACGCAGAATTGCACACCATGATGGATAATGATGAATTGTACACTGAGAAGTAGTGGAAACTTTGTTCTACTGACGAGAATCTAGAAAAACCTTTTCCTACCAGATACTAGCTTGGAGCTCACGAGGCTGGGAAAGTTCTTGAAGATCTTTTCAGTTGTTCATAAGGCCTAATAAAACCAGGTATGTTTCTCTAATAAGACTGAAGGGAAAAACTAAAATAGATAATTTAGAAACTACTGAACTTCTCAGGTAAGAGTGATTACTCTTAATTGTGATTAACAGTAATTTTTTCATGATATTCTAAACCCAAAAGAAATTTCTGACTATTCTGTTTATCATCATTTATTTCAAAACAATAGAATAATAACAATTCATATGATGTGGGAGAGATGACGCCAGTTTTCTCTAGAAAAATTAGATTGTCTTGCATTGATGTTGTGGTTTTTTGGGGGGGATGCCTTGCCCCACAGTTTTCAGACTGGAGCTGGCCAGATATTCTAAACAGCACTTAAGACCCAGTTCTCATCATTCTAGTTTCATTTGGTTGTGGATTGTCATAGAAACTCTTAGGACAAGATGGTGAACCATGTATAACTCTGGACTCACAACTCAGGTGATATTATTTGACTACAACATGTGGTATCCAGACACCAGGTTTCAATATTGCCAATAGCATTTGTTAATGTTGTTTGTCAAATGACCAAGAGTTCCATGTCCCAAGTGACTATGTTTTTACTCAATTTTGTTTTTTAGTAGCATTACTACTCTGATACATACTGATGTGAATTCATGCTATCATAATCTTTGATGCTAACAAGTAATTTGCATTCTGTATAAACAAAGACCAAAAATATAGGGATACAAGTAGAACAAGTTGTTACTTAATATATGTAGAGGGATTTCTCTTTTGACAGACAAAATCTTTTAAACATTCCTGTATCTGGGGTATAGATGAAGTTAGTATTTAATGGTTACATGAGAATAATTCTTCTAGTTCCTTACTTATGTGTGATTAGACCTCGTTCTGATCAATGAAGCATTCACAAATTCACTTTAGGAAGAAAAGGGCAGATTAACCTGTGCAGAGTACCTGATTTCTTGGTGGCAATATTTTGACAAGGAACACTGTAGTCAAGGTAACATTTTTTTTTTCTCCCTCCTACACTTTGGATTCTAGATTCCTAGCCACATAAACCAATTATTCAACTAGTGATTGAATTGAAGAGTCTAGGATGGCTTAAAGAAATAATTAGATTCTCTGTAACATGAGTTTAGGACTTTTCTTACTTTCACCTACAAGATTGAATTACATTTAAAAAAAAGCTATACTTCCTTTTCATTGTGGTAGGAGCAAAATATTATTTGAGGGATTTAAAAATCTCAGAGAAAGATTAGGACATGAATAGGAAGTATATAAAAGTATGCAGGAGTCAAGAATCCAAAATTTCTGTGAAGAATCTCATGACAACATTCACAATAGGCAGAAGATCAACAAGGCAATATAAAAATTGAACACAATAAATCAACTAGACATAATACGCATGTATAGACTACTCCACATAAGAATGACAGAATACGCACCTTTCTCAGATCCACACAAAACATTCCAAAGAATAGACCACATGCTGAGCCATAAAACAAGTCCCATTTGAAATTGAAGAATTGTGATCATACAAAATATATTCTCACCGGGCGGTGGTGGTGCACACCTTTAATCCCAGCACTTGAGAGGCAGAGCCAGGCAGATCTCTGTGAGTTGGAGGCCAGCCTGGTCTACAGAGTGAGATCAAGAACAGGCACCAAAACTACACAGAGAGACCCTGTCTCGAAAACAAACAAACAAACAAACAAAAAATATTCTCTAACTACAATAAAATTATAAATGAGTGTCAGAAAGTAGTTTATAAAATTCATAAACATGTGGGTGGAAGTTAAAGAGACCATTTAAAACCACAGTCAAGAAAATTTGAAAGTCCATTACATAAACAGAAATGAGATGAAGTAAGCCTGTAATAACAAAGAACGCTCTCACACAGTAACATCCTCACTTTCTACTTTAAAACAAGAAAAACAAGGAAAAAATTAATCTTAAAACAAAAATAATACAGGAAATAACAAAGATAAAAGGAAATGAATGAAACAGAGAATGAAAAATCAATTAAGTATGTTAGATCTGTGAAACCATGAACAAAATTGACCAAAGTTATTCAGAAATCTGCAAAACATTATTGAAAGCAATGCAGGCCAAAATACAAAAGGAAAGACATACTGTGTATGTGGATTAGAAGACGTTTTCATGTTGGTAAGCCAGCAATGTCTGTGAGTTGATCCACACATTTGGAAAAGATTTTAAAAAGGGCTTAAAATTTGCATGGAAATTCAAGGAAACTAGAATAATCAAGAGAGTTGAAAAACAAGTTTCTCAACTTCAAGTTGAGAAGTATAAAGCTACAAATAGTCAAAACAATAGTTGTACTGCTGTAAGAATGGACATATGGACCAATGGACTACAGTTAAGATTCATGAATCCCTCATCTCCAACACACATGTACAATCAGTTGATGGCATGGCAAAATAATTTCATGGAAGAAAACACAGTTATTTCAATAAATAACTATTGAAGTACCTGGCTGATGACTCTCCAAAGAATGGAGTTGAACACGTATTTCACACTATATATAAAAATTAAGTAGAAATGAACATAATTAAAAGTAAGGACAAAATATATAAGAAATACAAAAACATAGGCATAAATGCTTGTCATCATTGCCTTGGTAATAATCTCTTAAATTTGACACTAAAATACAAATTATTAAATATTAATAATAATTGGATTTAACAAAACTTAAATTTCTAGGGCAGCAAAGATGGCCTGGCTGATTAAGTGCTAACCACACAATCATGAAGACTTGAATTTTATCTCACGCATCCATGTTAAAAAGCCCAGAGTGGCCATGCATACTTGTAATCTCAGTTATGTGAAGCAGGAGACAGATAGATGCATGGAGCTTGGAAATAGGCTAGGATAGCTGAATTGGTGAGTTCTAGGTTCAGTAAGAGACCCTGTTTCAAAGCATAAGGTAAAGATTACTTGAGTAGAATACCTGACATTGACTTCTAGCCTCTATAAGCATGTGAGCACAAATACCACGTGTATTTGCATCCATACACAAGCACATATATACACATGCAAAGAAAAAAAAACTAACTGAAACTTTTGTTCTACAAAGAACACTATCAACAAAGTAAAGGGACAACTTAGTGAATGGGAGAAGATAATTACAGATTATATATTTTAAAAGGGATATGTATCTAGAATGTATAAAGGAATCTTACAATTCAATAGTAAGTTGGCAAATAGCCCAATTAAAATTGGTGAGTGTTCTGAATATATATCAAAAGATTATACACAAATGGCAAATCAAAGCTACTGTGAAGTTTCTGTTTATGTTGATAGTCCATTGTTCAATTGAAAAGAAGCAGAGTTTCCATATGTAGGCTGAGCTTCCATATGTAGGCAGAGTTTCCATGTGTAGGTGGAGTTTCCATATGTAGGCAAAGTTTTCCTGTCCTGACTGCTCACTCCTAAATAACAAACATAGAGACTTAAGATTACTTATAAATGCTCGGCCAATAGCTCAGGCTTTTTAGTAGCTAGCCCAAATTGAACATAATTTTACACTTACTTATTGGGGTAAATAAAATAATGAAAGTTACAATCAAGTATTAGCAAAGATTTGGGGAATCTGAGACAATCATACACTTAAGTTGGGAATGTAAATAATATACTTACTTTGGAAGACAGGCTAGAAGTTCTTCAAAATGTTGAACTTACAGTTATGATTTAAGCTACCAATTTCATTTATTTAAATGAAAAAATTTGCATACATATGAAAAGTTGCACTTGAATGATTTGAGCAGCAGCATTAATTAACAGCTCCAAAGAAGGAATTCATGAGTTCTGTCTTAGTTAAGGTAACAAAGACTATTGCAGTCCAGCCCTTTTATAGTCTTTTCCCAGAATTCCAGAAAAGGTGCTACCAATGGCGAGTTAATTTGAGGGATTCTCGAATGAATCTATGTACACGAAACTCTTTAGTCCATTCACTTAATTCTTCTGAGTCAGTTCTCTCTCTACACAGCTTCCTTTCTGCTCTCATACTGAGCTCCTTTCTTGCCTGATTCTCTTTACATTTTTCTGCTGTTCTCTCTAGGTTCTGTCTTAATTCTCCAATCTTAATTCTCCCATTTTAGTTCTCCCCATCTTAGTTCTTTCTCATCTAGTTCTTCCTGTCTTAATTCTTCCCCATCTTAATTCTCCTTCAAGTCTCTGAGGTTTTCAGTTGTAGACCCATGCAATCAGCAAATACTCTGGCCAAGGCAAGGTCGCTAGGTTTGAATTATTTCAGGGTCAAAAGGAGGGGTGATAAGATCCAAACAAAGAGCAATAATTGTCAGCTATCATTAACAACCCAAAATGGAAGTGACTAATGGGGAATGAATCTAGGGGCTAAATTTAGTTAATAGATCTAAAAAGGGAATTTATGTGCTTAAATTATATTCTTAGAGGTGGTTAAGTAAGATGTTAGGATTCTATAAGTCACTAAGTCATGAGTGAGAATAAAACTGCCTTTTTTCCCCTTTGGTGCCAAAATCTGTCCAAGCTGCGCCCTTTTCTGTCAGGGTGGGGGAAGCGTAGCTAGGTAACTAGGCAACCTGCACCACAGCTTCATGTACTAGGTATGTAAAAGTCCTTTAGTTCTGAGTTAATTGTTAAAGGGAGACTTAGAACTAAAGATAGCACTTGGAAGAAGGAGGGGTTAGGCTTAATTAGCACATCACCTAGCCTAGGTGATTGTCTCACTGTAAATTTTTACTTTCTCTCAGGAAATAACAGATAGTCTGGATGCTTATCTATCTGCAGTCTGTTCTTAGAAAGTCTGGGAAGTATCTCAGATGAAATACTTTCTTCTGGAGATGGTCCTGGATGGGTGTTGCTAATGACAATAATTACAGAAAGGCCTGTGTAGCAGGAATCCAAAAAGTTCTTATTAATAAAACCAAACCTGACCCAGGTATTGGGGTGAAATGCTGGAAGATCAGAGAGACAGAACAAGCCACAGCTAACCTCACCTGGCCAACTTCTCAGCTGATCTTGTTTCCTCAGACTGGAAGCCTCTGTGTCCTCATATCCAAATGGCTCTCAGCTGAACTGTGCTGCTCCAAAGCCTGAAAGCTTAACCAGCCAAATGCTTCTAGCTTCTGGTCCTCACACCTTATGTACCTTTCTGCCTTCTACCACCATTCCCTGGGATTAAAGACTCGCTTTCTGGGATTAAAGGCATGAGTCACCATGCTTGGTTGTATCCTTGAACACATGGATTTCTGCCTCTGGAATGCTAGGATTAAAGGTGTGAGTGCCACCATTTTCTGGCCTCTGTAGATACAGAGATAGTGGCTGTCTGTTCTCTGACCCCAGATAAATTTATTAGGGTGCACAATATTTTGGGGAATACAATACCACCACCACAGGCCTGAAATTAGGGATCTGGCTGTGTGGCTGCTGTCAGCACAGTTGAGGGATGTTATACAAATACTCCAATTGTATAGGGGAAATTGCGCCCAATGAATAATTCAACCACACTGTTAGAAGTTCTTAGGAAAATAGTTAAATAGGAAAGCTACAATAGCACACAAGAAATTTATTGCAGGAAACAGCTAATATATTTAAAAGCCAATATCACTAAGCTCCTGTGTCTTGGCTTTATCTTCTAGAAGAGTTCTTAATTCTTCCAGGTAATAGCCTTTGTAATAGTCAGCTGAACTCCTACTTCATATTTCTGCAGCTTGCAGCATTAAGGTTTCTATTGCTGTGAAGAGACACCATTGCTTACAGTTTCAGAGGTTCAGTCCATTACCATCATGGCAGGGGATGTGGTGGCATGCAAGCAGACCTAGTGCTGGACTATCTGAGAGTTCTACACCTTACAGGCAACAGGAAAGAGACATAGACACTGGGTGGTATCCTGAACATAGGAAACCTCAAAGCCCACCCCTACAGTGATATGCTTCCTCCACCAAGGCCCTACCCACTCCAACAAAGCCACAGGTCCTAACAGTACCACTCCCTATGAGAGTATGGGGGCCAATTATGTTCAAAATACACAAGCTCTAAATGTCTGTCACTGAAGAATGGACAGATAGCATGATTAATATCAACCATGCAGGAAAAGATTTTTCAGCAGTAAAAAGCAATGTAGATTTGGAAAATGTTAACATATAGCATAGAATGTTAAAAATAGTACAGAAAATGAAAAATGTCAGCCACAGAATTCCACCTGCCATGTTCTTTTATTGATTTGAAGTTCAGAGTATGCAAATTACCAGAGAGGATTTGTGAGGGCATTGCTAACAAGTATATGTTTTTGAAGTGACCAAAATATTCTGATTTTTTTAAAATATATATTTTTATTGTTTGAAGTTAAAATATAATTGCATCCCTCACCCCCCTCCATTTCTTCCCTCAAGCCATTCTCATGCACTCCCTTGCTCTCTTTTAAATTCATGGCCTCTAATTCTTTAATTGTTGTTATACATACATATACATAAAATATATAAATATGTAAATACAACATGCTCAGCCCATATAAAGTAGCTTGTACGTACATGATTTGAGGGCTATTTGGTATTGGATAACCAATTTAGGGACTGGAAGACTACTTCTCCCACTTTAAGCATTTGTCAAGGGTTGAGGCCCCATGAGATTTCCCCCTTCTATGTCAGCACATCTGTTGGTGGTGTCCTTGTTTGGGTCTTGTTTAGGCAGCCATGTTGATGAGACTTCATGGATATAGCTTTTCTAACATTTCTAGGAGATGAAATATCACAGCAAACTTTCAGGATCTTACATTATTTCTGCCCTGTCTTCTGAAATGATTCTTGAACTTTGAGTCCAAGAGTTGTGTTGTAGATGTATCAGTTGGGACCACACAATCACCGTCACTTGTTCTCTTTATTCAGGCTTGTGGTTTTCTCTAACAACCTGTGCATTGGAAAGAGACCTTTCTTTGATGATGGGTGAAAACTACACTTGACAGAGGGTGTAAGTATAAATATTTAGAAGAGAGTATAGACTGTTTTAGTGAAGTGGCAGTTTTAAGTTCTCCTTCAAGACCTTTTACTTCACCAACCCCAGGTAGATGTCTAGGTTTCCAGTATCAGGTACAATTTCCCTCTTGTTGGTCAGGCTTTAAGTCCAATTGGAAAGCTGTTGATTACCACCAAGGTATGCATGCTGTTTTTGCAGCCTTAGAGATATTGTGTCATGCTGATGATTGTTTTAGTAAAGGCATCTCAGTGGGGTAAGACTATTGGCTGTTTCCCTCTTGGAGGCTTGTATGGCAGCTTCTGGTACCATGAAAGCTATTCTCCAGGGATGGGGCTTTCAGGTCAGAAGAGCTCGGATCCTCTGGATCCTGGGTCTTAAGTACATGGTATCTTCAGCAATAGGGGCTTCCCTTCAACCTCAGGAAGGCAACCAAGAACAGCAGCAATAACCTGTGTTTGGGGAGTCTCTTGGAGAAAACTGACCAACAACTCAAAAGGGGGCTTCTCATACTGGTGTTGGTTGTTGTTGTTGGATAGTTTATGGCTCTTGGGGGGAAGCACTGTCAGTCCAGATGGGAATTTTTTATTTAAACTCTCTCTATACACATATATACATACCTACATGTGTTATATGTAATACATATTTTATGTAGGTAGATGGTATGGATCGTTATGAATCTCTAGATATCCTTATCATTTTCACCCTCCTCTCTTTTTCTGTATTAATTTTCCTGCCCTCCCCTATTAAAGCCCCCGGTGTATTTCCTATTTCCTTACTCAGATCACTTGTGCTCTGCTCTTCCCTCTCTATTGTACTGCCCCCTTCCCATTTTACTTTCCCTCATTTCTGCAGTTACTCCAGGTTGTAGGCTCATGTCTGAAGATTTGGAGCTGGGAAGCTCAGACTGGAGAGAAAATGTAACACTTATCTTCATGGGTCTGGATTACTTCACTCAATATGAGATTGTCTAGTTCCATGTATTGACTTGCAAATTTCAGGATTTCATTTTTTCTTTACAGCTGAATAGTATGCCATAGTGTAGATAAACCAAATTTTCATTATCTGTTCCTTACTTGAAGGACATTTAGATTGTTTGCATTCCTTAGCTATTGTGAACAAAAGTTGCAGTGAACATTGCTGAGTCTTATCAGTGGAGTGAGATGTTGAGTCATGAATCATTTGAGCATATGTGAAGGAGTCGTATAGTGGGATCATATGGGAGATTTATATTTAGCTTTATAATAGAAATCACACTGATTTCCAGAATGGCTCAACCAGTTTGCAATCCCATCAACAGTTGATGAACTTATTTTGTTGTCATGGAAAATAAAAATTAAGGATGTGGGGCTTTTTTTTTTCTCCATATCACCATGATATGTTGAATATGAGATGAAATGTACAACTGTCGGTTAGACTTGGGAGAAGCAGACCTTCTATAAATTATATAAAACACCTAACTCATAACCTCAGAGAACAGGTATGCCACTGCGTTTGTGGTACTATGTTAAGTGCCTCTTCATACAATTCACCACCTTGTTGTGGTCCAGTCACTGGATGGTGACTCCTGCATGCTGAAGACTTACTTCTCCCACAATGGCCTGATTCATTCTTTCAAACCTCATGGTTATTACACGATGTACTTTCTCTTTTTTATCTAGAGACAGGACAGCTTATCTAATGCTGACATCAGCGATCTGTTGGCTTCCGTGCGGCTGGCAAGATCAGCTCTCGGGTCTGTCATCAAGTACTTAAACAGCCCAAACAGAAAGCCAACCAGACCCTTTCCCACTCCGTGCGTTATTTGTCCTCAGCACTCAGCTGAGACTTGGCAACAGCCCGTTGAAGCAGGAGGTAATTTGTTTGGATTAGACTGGTAGTCCCCTCAGGGATGTTTAACCCTCACTTGTTGTGTGGCAGCAGTCTCCATCCAAGCCAGACTTGTAAATGATTGGGGAAATCTGTCTCATAAATGATACGGAGAATGGAACCACTGCTGTTTACTTTTGAAGTTCACATTCAAATCAGCCTGTATCAATACAGTGTTATTGGCAATCTGCCTGCTCTCAATGAATTCCAATTTCCATAAACTATCCCAAAGCATAAAGCTGCATACCTGCTTAGGAGGAAATTCTCACTGTGTTTAATACTCTGAATGTTTTTTTCTTTTCTTGATATATTAAATTTAGTAGCTTTTTATTTTAGTTCATTTTTATTTTTTATTGAAAATAGATTCTTCTCTTATATAGTACATCCTGACTACAGTTTCCCATCCCTCCACTCCTTCCAGCTTCTCCCCCACACCTACATGCTCTCCCAGATCTACATCCCTTGTTTCCTCTTCAAAAAAGAGCAGGCCTTCAAGAGATGACAGCCATATAGGACAAAACAAGATACAATAAGATAAGGCTAAAGCCCTTATATGGAGGCTGGACATGGCAACCCAATCGGAGGAAAAGAGTCTCAAGAGCAGGCAAAAAGAGTTGGAGATAAACCCACTCCCACCGTTAGGAGTCTCAAAGAACACCAAGCTAACAGCCATGACATATACACGAGAACCTGGTGCAGACCCATGCAGGCCCTGTGTTTGCTGCTTCAGTCTCTGAGAGCCTACATGAGCCCTGCTTAGTTGATCTGGTGGACCATGTCCTGCATCCCCTCTGACTCCTACATTCTTTTCTTCCCTTCTTCCATGGGGTGTCTCAGTCTCCAAGGGAAGGGACCCAATGTAGACTTCCAATTTAGGCTCTCTCTGCCTAATGTCTGACTGTGGGTCTCTGCCCCCTTTCCCATCTACTGCTGAAGGAAGTCTCTCTGATGATGACTGGACAAGGCACTGATCTCCATGTGATCCCTCTCACTCAGCCAAATGCAGCCCAGTCCCCCCACTGGAAGCATTGCCTGGCTACAAAAGAAGATCAGTCCAGACCCTGTATTCTCCATTAGTAGGAGTCCTCACTGGGGTCACCCTCATAGGTTATAGGAAGTTTCTAGAATCCACTAGGTTTCTGCATCCCTCCAATGCTCCCAAATTTCAGCTGTCTCTTCCAGTGTTCCCTGCCTCCATCCTTCTCCATCTTTCCTGCTCCCATCACCACCTGCCCCCAGTCCACCTTCAAAGTTTATTTTATTTCTCCTTCCCAGGGAGGTTCCTGTGTTGCCACTCAAGCCCTCTTCTTTACTTAACCTCGCTGGGTCTATGGACTGTAGCATGATTATCATTTACTTAATAGCTAATATCCACTTATAAGTGAATGCATACTATATTCACCTTTCTGAGCCTGGGTTACCTCACCCAGGAAGGCTTTTTTTCTAGTTTCATCCATTTGCCTACAAATTTTATAATGTCATTTTTAAAAAAAAAAACAACTGAGTAATACTTCATTGCGTAAATGTACCACATTTTCCTTATCAATTCTTCAGTTGAGGGATATCTAGGTTTTTCCATTTTCTGGCCATTATGAATAAAGCTGGATTGCACATAGTTGAGCAAGTGTCCTTGTGATAGGATGGAGCATCCTTTGGGTATATGCCCAAGAGTGACAGAGCTGGGTCTTGAGGTAGATTGTTTCCTAATTTTCTGAAAAACTGCCATAGTGATTTCCATAGAGGTTGCACAAGTTTGCACTCCCACCAGCAATGAAGGCATGTTCCCCTTGCTCCACACCCTCACCAGCATGAACATCACTTGTGTGACTGATCTTAGCCATTCTGACAGTTGTATGATGGAATCTCAAAGTAGTTTTTATTTGCATTTCCCTGATAGCTAAGGATGTTAAACATTTCTTTGGTTCTCAGTCATTTGTGATTTCTTTATTGAGAAATCTCTGTTTAGATCTCTACCTATTTATTTATTTATTTATTCAGTTTCTTGAAACAGGATTTTTTTTTAATTTTTATTTTTATTTTGCAATACAATTCAGTTCCACATATCAGCCACAGATTCCCTTGTTCTCCCCCCTCCCGCCCCCCTCACCTTCCCTCCAGCCCACCCCCATTCCCACCTCCTCCAGGGCAAAGCCTCCCCCGAGGACTGAGATCAACCTGGTAGACTCAGTCCAGGTAGGTCCAGTCCCCTCCTCCCAGGCCGAGCCAAGCGATCCTGCATAGGCCCCAGGTTTCAAACAGCCAACTCATGCAATGAGCACAGGACCCGGTCCCACTGTCTGGATGCCTCCCAAACAGATCAAGCCAATCAACTCTCTCACCCATTCAGAGGGCCTGATCCAGTTGGTGACCCCTCAACCATTGGCTCATAGTTCATGTGTTTCCATTCATTTGGCTATTTGTCCCTGTGCTTTATCCAACCCTGGTCTCAACAATTCTCGCTCACATAAACCGTCCTCATTCTTGCTAATTGGACTCCCAGAGATCCACCCGGGGACTAGCCATGGATCTCTGCATCCAGATCCCTCAGTCGTTGGATGGGGTTTCTAGCACGACAATTAGGGTGTTTGGCCATCCCATCACCAGAGTAGGTCAGTTCGGGCTGTCTCTCGACCATTGCCAGCAGTCTATTGTGGGGGTATCTTTGTGGATTTCTGTGGGCCTCTCTAGCACTTTGCTTCTTCCTATTCTCATGTGGTCTTCATTTACCATGGTCTCCTATTCCTTGTTCTCCCTCTATGTTGTTGATCCAGCTGGGATCTCCTGCTCCCCCAAGCTCTCTTTCCCTCGACCCTCGCCCTTCATTACCCCCACTCATGTCCAGGCTGTTCATGTAGATCTCTTACATTCCTCCGTCATTGGGCGATCCCTGTGTCTTTCTTGGGGTCCGAGACAGGATTTCTTTGTGTAGCTCTGGTTGTTCTGGAACTCACTCTGTAGACCAGGCTGCCCTCAAACTTACAGAAATCCATCTGCCTCTGCCTTGTTGAGTGCTGGGATTAAAGGCATGTGTCACCACCTCCAAAAGTAACTAATTTTTCATTTGGATTATTTGTTTGCTTGTTTGTTTGTTTTTGATGTCTAATTTCTTAGGTTCTTTATAAATTTTGCATTTTAGACCTCTATCAGATGTGGAGTTGATAAAAATCATTTTCCCATTTTGTAGTCTGTCCCTTTGTACAATTGATGGTGTTCTTTGCTTTACAGAAACTTTTCAGTTTCTTGAGGTCCCCTTTATGTAGCTGAAAGTTTTCCTATGTCCCACTTGGTCTGCAGCCACTCAGACCCAAATAAACACACAGGCTTATACTATTTTTAAACTATGGCCATGGCAGGCTTCTTGCTAGCTAGCTCTTATATCTTAAATTAACCCATTTCTATAAATCTATACTTTGCCACTAGTGTCTTTACATCTTGTTTCTCCTGGAGGCGGCTAGCAGCATCTCCTTTGCTCCTGTCTTTCTCTCTCTCTAGTTAGAATGTCCCACCTAACCTTATTCTGCCTCACCATTGGCCAAATAGCTTTATTTATCAACCAATCAGGGTAACACATATTCACAGCATGCAGAATGACATCACCCATCACATTTATTAATTGTTAATCTTAATGCCTGCACTATTGGTGTTCTGTTCAGAAAGTTGTCTGCTGTGCCAATGCATTCAAGGCTGTTCCCCACTTTTTCTTCTATCAGGTTCAGTGTATTGGGTTTTATGTTCAGGTCTTGGACTGGAGTTTTATGTAAAGTGATAAACATGAATCTATTTGCACTCCTCTACATGCAGACATCTAGTTTGACCAGCACCATTTGTTGAAGATGCTTTCTTTTATTTTCTAGTGTGTGTTTCTGGCTTCTTTATAAAAATCAAGTGTCCATAGGTGTATGGATCTATGGGTGTTCAATTCTACTCCATTGATCAACATGTCTTTTTTTTAATGTCAATTCCATTTTTTTTATTACTGTATCTCTGTAGTATAACTTGAAATCAGGAATGGTGATACTTCCAGCAATTCTTTTATTATTCAGGATTATTTTAGCTATCCTGGTTGTTTTTATTTGTTTATTTTTTCATATGAAGTTGAGAATTGTCCTTTCAAGGTCTATAAATAACTGTTTTGGAATTTTGATGAGGACTGTGTTGACTCTGTAGATTGCTTTTCTTAGGATGGCCATTTTTACTGTGTTAATCCTACCAACCCATGAGCATGGTAGATATTTCCATTTTCTGATATCTTCTTCAATTTCCTACTTCAGAGACTCCAAATTTTTATCATACAAGTTTTTCACTTGCTTAGTTAGAGTTACCCCAAGATATTTTGTGTTACTTGAGGCTATTGTGAAGGGAGTTGTTTTCCTGATTTCTTTCTCAGTCCATTCCTCATTTGTATATAGTAAAGCTACTGATTTTTTTTTGTTTTTTTAGTTAAACTTGTCCAAAGTCACTTTGCTGAAAGTGTTTACCAGCTATAGGGGTCTTCTAGTGGAATTTTTAGGGTCACTTATGTATACTATTATAACATCTTCAAATAATGGTATTTTGACTTCTTCCTTTCCAATTTGTATCCACTTGATCTCCTTCAGTAGTCTTATTGTTCTAGTTAAAACTTCAAGCACTATATTGAATAGATATGGAGAGAGTAGATGGGCTTGTCTTGTTCCTGATTTTAGTGGAATTGCTTTGAGTTTCTCTCTGTTTAATTTTATGCAGATTATAGGCTTGCTGTAAATTGCCTTTATTATATTTAGGTATTTCCCTTGTGTCCCTAATCTCTCCAGGACTTTTATTATGTAGGGTGTTGGATTTTGTTAAAGGCTTTTTCTGCATCTAATAGGATGAGTTTATTTATATAGTGGATTATAGTTACTGATTTTTATATGTTGAACCACCCCTGAATCTCTGGAATGAAGCCTACTTGAACATGGTTGATGATCTTTTTTATGTGTTTTTGGATTCAATTTGCAAGTATTTTTTTCATCTATGTTCATAAGGGAAAATGGTCTGTAATTCTCTTTCTTCATTGAGTCTTTATGTGGTTTGGGTAACTGTGGCCTCATAAATGAATTGGGCAATGTTCCTTCTATTTCTATTTTGTGGAATAATTTTAGGAGTAGTATTTTAAAGTCTGGTATAATTCTGCTCTAAAACCACCTAGCCCTAGACTTTTTGGGGAGGGACTTTTAATGACTGCCTCTATTTACTAGGGGTTATAGTTTATAAATTGTTGGTCTGATCTTGGTTTAACTTTGGTAAGTAGTATCTATTGAGGAAACTATTTCCTTTAGATTTTCTTATTTGGTTGAGAACAGGTTTTTATAGCATGTCCTTATGATTCTCTGGATTTCCTCAGTGTCTGTTATTATGTCTCCCTTTTCATTTCTGATTTCGTTAATTTGGATATTCTCTTTCTGCCTTTTAGTTAGTTTGGATAAGAGTTTGTCTATCTTGTTGATTTTCTCAAAGAACCAATTCTTGGTTTCAATGATTCTTTGTACTGTTCTATTTGTTTCTATTTTATCAATTTCAACCCTTAGTTTGATTATTTCCTGCCATCTATTTCTCTTGGGTGCATTTGCTTCTTTTTGATCTAGAGCTTCCAGGTATGCTGTTAAGCTTCTAGTATGAGATCTCACCAACTTTTTATGTAGGCACTTAGTGCTGTGAACTTGTCTCTTAGCACTGCTTTCATTGTGTCCCATAAATTTGGATATGTTGTGCATCATTTTTATTGAATTCTAGGAACTCTTTAATTTCTTTTTTATTTCTGCTTTGACCCAGAAGTCATTCAGTAGAGAGTTGTTCCATTTCCATGAGTTTGTAGGCTTTCTGTTGTTTCTGTTTTTGTTGAAATCCAGCTCTAATCCATGGTGTTCTGATAGATGCAGAAAATTATTTCAATTTTCTTATGTCTGTTGAGATTTGCTTTGTGGCTGAGTGTGTTAGTTAGGGTTCCTAATATTGTAAAAAGACACCATGACCACAGCAACTCTTATAAAAGACAACATTTAATTGGGGTGGTTCACTGACAGTTCAGAGGGTCAGTCCATTATCATCATGGTTAGACATGGCAGCATGCAGGTAGACATGGAACTGGAGAAGTAGCTGGGAGTCCTATTCATGCAGGGAACAGGAAGTGGTCTGTCTCCCTGGGAGTGGCTTGAGCATATATGAGACCTCAAAGCCAGCTCCACAATGACACACTTCCTCCAACAAGGCCACATCTACTCCAACAAAGCCACACCTTCCAATAGTGCCACTCCCTTTGGGGGCTGTTTTTTTTCAAACTACCACACTGAGTATGTGGTCAGTTTTGGAGATGTTCCACGAGTTGCTTGAGAAGAAGAAGATATATTCTTTTACGTTGGGGTGGAATGTTCTGTAGATATCTGTTAAGTCTATTTGGTTTATAATGTCAGTTAGCTCCAGCATTTCTCTGTTTAGTTTTTTTTTCTGGATGATACATCCATTGGTGAGAGTGGGATATTGAAGTTTCCCATTATCAGTATGTGAGGGTCAATATGTGATTTACACTGTAGTAGTGTTTCTTTTTCAAAGGTGGGTGTTCTTATGTTTGGGGTGTAGATGTTAATTGATATGTCATCTTGGTGGATTTTTTTCTTTGATGAATATCTAGTGTCCTTCCACATCTCTTTTGATTAATTTTTGTTTGAAGTCTATTTTATTAGATATTAAAATGCCTACACCAGCTTGATTCTTAGGCCCACTTGCTTAGAATATCCTTTCCCAACCCTTTACCCAGAAGTAATGTCTATCTTTGATGTTGAGCTATGTTTCTTGTGTACAGCAGAAGGCTGAGTCCTGTTTTCACATCCATTCTGTTAATATGTGTCTTTTTATTGGGGAATTGAGGCCATTGATATTGAGAGATATCAGTGAACAATGTTTGTTGATTTCTGTTATTTTTTGGTGTTGGTGTTGGTGTGTGTGTGTGTGTGTGTGTGTGTGTGTGTGTGTTTCCCTTTTTTTAATTTTTCTGGTCTAAGATTACTTATTTCCTGTGTTTTCCTATGTGGAATTAACCTCTTCGGTTTGGATTTTTTTCAAACACCTTCTATAGGGCTGGATTTATAGATACATATTGTTTACATTTGACTTTGATATGGACTATTTTAATTTTTCTATCTACAGTGATTGAAAGTTTTTGCTGGGTATAGCAATCTTGGCTGGTATCTGTGGTCTCATGGTGTCTGCAGGACATCTGTCCAGAACCTTCTGGCTTTTAGAGTCTCCATTGAAAAGTCAGGTATAATCCTAATAAGTTTGCCTTTATATGTTAATTTTAGCAACTTTTTAAAGAAAAAATAATTAGGGACACAAGTGTGTTCTTTGGAAGTTCCTGTGTAAAATTTTAGCTTCACTTTGTATTTTGCTAATGACTCTTCTTTTTAAGAAGCCTAGGCTACCATGTCCGATATTCCAAGGACTCTTCCACAAGTCCTTGTGAGTTTGAATACTTCTCATTTTGTTGTCATATCCCTTATTGTCTGTGACCACAGAGTACCTTATGGCTCCCAACTTTGCCTACCAACTCTGTTCTTTCCAACAACTTTGAGACACTAAGTGTCAAATATTGTTTGATTTTTAATTTTCTTGGCTATGAAATGTTTTTCATCCCATAATTAGTGTAACTGTAATAAAGTTACAATGCCCAGGGATGTATATGGAGGAGTGTCAAGTGTTTAGTTTGAACTTCCAGTTTGTCCTTGCATGAGCTGAAAGCCCCAATTCTGTCTCTCTCTCTCCAAACCCCGGCCACTCAGAGAGTCTCCCAACAAAGGAAAGGCATCAAGAAGCCCAGTTCTGCATTCTTGGTGGTAACTTTCTCCCCTGAAGTTGCCTCCACTCAAGTCCCCAACTAAGGCACTCAGCTTTTGACCATACCTGGACACAAATCCAGCTTGTGGTGAACATGTCATCACCCTTTGTCTACAGCTTATATAGTCTCCCTGCTTTAGTTCAGGGGTGCAGGTTCTTCAGCCTCAATCTTTAAGAGTTGCTTGCTCAAATAGACCTCTTGTTATGCTTTTTCAATTCAGCTTGATCTGGCTTACTGCATCAGAAGAGAAATCTATTGTCAAGGGGCAGAAAACCTAATAGCAAGGTCCTGTACAAACTAGTTGTAATGTCCTGTTTAAGAAATAGAGTCATTGTGAGGGTACTGTGGAATGAACTAAAAACTGATCGTATAGAGGGTGATATTTAGTAAAGTCCAGAGGAACGTAGTGTGCACATCAGGCAAAGCCATACTTGGAGCTAGGAGTCAGGTTGGTCAGTAAAATTCACTGGCCTCCATATGTCCCTGAACACACACGGACACATATACACATACATGCACATACCATCACTACCACCACCAACCATAAAAGTCTCCAAACCAAAACAAAGTCACATGTGGCTTCCTGGCCTCTTCTATGTACTTCAGGCATGCTCTTCAGGCTGTACACTAATATTTAATTGCATTGCCTTTGCTTCCTGTTTCCTTCTTCAAGAGCATTCTTTATTTTTTCTTTAAAACTTGCTTTTAGGAAAAACAATTAAGATATGGGTTGTGGAGGAACTTGAGTTCTACGTAAGTCCCATGAGTAATTACTGTTTTGAGAGTCACAATGGAAAAAAAATCTCCCTTGTTTAACAGGAGGAAGAATCCTTTTTGTTCTTGCCACAGTCAAAACAGATCAGGTAGATTTTTTTTTCCAGCAGCATCTCTGAGATCCAGGCTGTTTCTGTATTTCAACAGACAACCTTGAGTTTTCCTGCTCCCATGAGAGGAAGGAATTTGGTTAGGCAGGGCAATGTATACTTTTTAAAACAATTAACAGTTACATTTCCATTGACCAGAACTGGGTATGAGGCTCCAACCCAATTAAAATTAGATGCAATTAAAATGGTTAAAATGTAAATGGAGTCTATTTCCTTCATTTTACAGATCAGAAAAGAATCACAGAAGATCTGGCCAAAGTGACTTAGAAGAGAGGTGGCATCAGGAAGATTTTTTTGGTTGTATCTCATGTGGTCAACTCCTGTTTCAAGCCAGACACTTAAGCTTATCTCTCTGAACACTCAGCACTCACCCTGTGAGACAGTAACAGGTTTTATCTTCAAATTCAGGGGGAAAATGGACAGACTTCTAGCTAGGAGACAAAGAGCAGAAAGGAAGGAAGCACAAACCCTTTCCCTCTGCCAATAGAATGCAGGTGGTCTTTGTGCTCTGGTCTCAGGATCCCCCTTATCATATCATCAGACTATACAGCTTCAGGATAAAATGTCAGAGTCTTCATCGCCAAGGAAGAGTGATTCAGAATCTTCAAGATATAAACAGCTCTAATACTCTTGTCTTGAAGATATATTGAAGATACATAAGCATTATCAAATAGGTCCCAGATTGGCTCGCAAACTCACTGCTGGCTGTAAACAGGTGAGACCCAGCAGCAAAGTTCTTCATGTTTCTTGGTAGCAGCATTTCAGAATACCAGCATTACACCCTCAAGTATGGATGGGAAAACAGCTGCTGAGACAAGTTTAAGAAGCAAACACTAAATCAGACACCTAAGTAATGTCTTGTCTTGTTCTTCTATATGACAGCAATAGTGGGAGTTTCAATCGTAACTGTTTTCTTCCGAACATATGGCGAGAATCAAAGCTTAGTGCTTTACAAACAACTGCTTGATTATCAGGACAAACTTCCTCATTTTCGTAAAGAACTGAAAGATAGTTTCATAAGGTCCAATTATGTTTAGCTCCACACCTAGAATCTAGTAAGCACTGCAAAGTAAAAGCAGTTCTTCCTCCTCCTCCCTGCTTACTCCCTCTCCTTTCTTCCTCTTCCAGACACGATCTCAGTCTATAGCTCAGGCTGTTCTGGAACTCACTATGTAATCCAAGGGGGCCTCAAACTCAAATGTGATCCTCCTGCCTCAACAGCCTAAGTCTTGGGCTTACCAGTGAGCCACCAACCCTGCCGTACATAACTCTTCTCATTCTTGCCTCCTTCCACAGCTCATCTGGTGAAGCATTTCAGAATCATTTTTCTCCACTTTCAACCTTGATATTATTATTGAATTGTTTATCCCAGTGGAAAATTGAAACCACTTTAGGGGAGAGAAAGCAATGATATTAAATTGTTCTTTTTGTAATAATAGAGTATTAACTCAGAACCTTACAAATGCTACACAAGCATTCTACAAATGAGATGAATTTCTGATCCTTCTTAAACTCTTATTTTATTTGAGACTGAGTCTCATTACATGTAGTCTAGGGTGGCCTCAAACTTCTGTATACCTGCCTCAGTAGTTGCAATTTTGGTGTGTAACACTACATCTAGTTCACCCTTTCTATATTTGCCAAACTTCTAGATTATTTTCACATGATAGAGACCCAGGTTGCAATCACACAGTCATCAATAGGATGGCCTCAGGTAGCATACATTCTAGAATACGTGGACCAAGTCAGGTGATACATTATCCAAATAATGCTTTGGGGAGGGGGACCTCTCTTTTCTACTCTTAATGAAGTTTCCCAAGGAAGGAAGGAAGCTTGCTGCCCACAATGACAGCATTTTTACCCTCAGAAGAATTAGTAAGATGCTGAGTTCTTTACTTTCCTCCAAACTCTAATTTTTCCTTTCCTTCCTTCATTTCTTTTTATGTATAGTTATTTGTGGAGTACAGTATAGTGTAATAAACTTTAAAAACAATCCCAGATACATATAAAATCCTACCTTAACATGATAAATGAAGTCTAAAACTTCATGTGCATGAAATAGTCACCTAACTATGTTTTAAAACAGGAACCCTCAGGGCACATGTGTGTGCAATCTCTTCTACTCTGGTCCTGCTTAGATTTCACATTGTGTCTCCTAGTTAGCTGGTCAGGGAGAGCCAGACAAATATTCAGGATCCAGGCTTGGTTTTTCTGTTCTTGCTTCCCCCCTGGGTGGTTTGCAATTGTTGAATTGTCATCCTCCCAACGCCACTATTTTTTCTTCAGTTCACTCTGACAGATAATGGAGCCGACCTGAGTTGATCAGGCATTTTTAATTTGTTTTATCCACAAGCACTTTACAAGGGGATGGCACTGTGTTTCTTTAGAGAAGTTGTTACTCATCATCATAATTATAATGGAATAAGGGGAGTTTAATTCCCTGATTGTCTTCAGATAAGACACCACTTCAAATGAGGGAAATGATTTGATACACGCTGTTTGTGTTCTGCATGAAGCTGAGGGAAATCAACATCACCGCTGAGGTCGGGTGTGACATTGGTAGACATGTCAGGTGAAGAAAAAAATGAAGAAGAAAAGAGAACAGAAGATAAAAGGGTGCAGGCAACTGGTATAACACTGCTAGGATCCCGGGTATCTTTTAATCTTCAGTGAGCATGCAAAGTCTCAATATACCTGAGAATTAGTTTAATTCAGTTTCATGGTTTTCACATGGCTGATGAGGAAGGTCCCAGATGTGTATATGCACAGCATATAGACACGTTCCTGATTTATGATTTATCTATAAGTGGTTCTAATACCACTAACTAAGGCAATCACTTATATCTTTTTTTTTTCTCTCTGTAACAGCCCTAGCTCTCCTGGAACTCACTCCGTAGACAAGGTGGGCCTTGAACTCACAGAGCTCCACTTGTCCCTGCCTCCCGAGTGCTGGGATTAAAGGAGTGAGCCACCATTGACTTGACAAAATAATTTAATATATACACAGAACTCTGGGGAATGGTCTCAAGTTAAGAGCAACATTTTTGTTTGTTTGACTTTTGAGACGGAGTCACAGTATGTGGACTAGGAAGGCCTCGGCTCCTAATTCTCTTGTCTTAGTTTCCTGAGCACTGGGATTATAGCACCATCATGCCCAGCAAGTCAACTTTTGGGCTGAGGCTCATCTTACCCACAGAAAGTGGCTTTGTTTTCTGTTCATTTTAATTCTAGAATGTGATAAAGTCTTAAATCTTAAAGTCAGAAGCATCACTTTCCTTAGATTATTTTAGATAGTAAATTAATACAGAATGTACAACTGGGTCTCCATTGCACATCAAATAAGCGAGGCTCCTCCCACTACCAATTTAGACCTTCAAACTCTACGTATGTGCTTAACATTGCAAAGAATGCTGTCTTCTGTAAAGAATTCCATTCTGGACCATTACATGTAAGGGTTTTACTGTGTTGTTAAGCCATAAAAAGAGTATTTTCTACTGTATGCCCATATATGGTTGAAAATGGAGAAAATCTTACACAAATCATATGTAGATGTGTATTATGTAAATTACTATCTTAGTTAGGGTTTGTATGGATGTGATGAAAGAACATGACCAAATCAACTTTGGCTTATTTAGCTTATACTTCCATATCACTGTTCATCACTGAAGGAATTCAGGACCAGAACTCAAACAGGGCAAGAGTGTAAAGGCAGGAGTTGATTAAGAGGCCATGGAGGAGTGCTGCCTACTGACTTGCTTCTCATGGCTTGTTCAATTACAGTAAGCTTTCTTCTCAGACTATCTTTGGATCTCCAATCCCCAAATAATGACACAGAGACTTATTATTAATTATGAAAGCTTGGCCTTAGCTTAAGCTTTTCCCCAACTAGCTCTTGTAACTCAAATTAACCTGCTTCTTTTCATCTACCTTCTATCATGTGGCTTGGTTACCTCTCCTCTGTACTGTGTGTCCAACCTGTTTCATGTTTTCCTGGCATCTCTCTTGTGCCTCTAGATTCCTTTCCTCCTTCCTCTTTCTCTCTCTCTCCTGGAAGTCCCAGCTGTACCTCCTGCCTAGCTATTGGCTGTTTGGCTTTTTAGTAAACCAATCATAGTGACATATCTTTACACAGTGAAGGAAATATCTCAAAACACTCAACCTGCTTTCTTTTTCTTTCTTTCTTTCTTTTTTTTTTTTTTCCGAGACAGGGTTTCTCTGTGTAGCTTTGTGCCTTTTCTGGAACTTGCTTTGTAGACCAGGCTGGCCTCGGACTAACAGAGATCCGCCTGGCTCTGCCTCCCGAGTGCTGGGATTAAAGATGTGAGCCACCACCGCCCGGCTAGCCTGCATTCTTATAGCATCTAGGACCACCAGCCCAGGGATGGCACCACCCTCAATGGGCTGGGCTCTCCCCATTAATCACTAATTAAGAAAATGCTCTACAGACATGCCTATAGTCTGATCTTATGCAGGCATTTTCTTAATTGATGTTCCTGTCTCTCAGATGACTCTCCAGCTTCTGTCAAGTTAACTATCCAGCACAGTTACTAAAATATGACTAATGACCAGTGATTCCTGGCTTTGTTCCTGTAAAATATCACACATTCTAATCAACAGAAGTGTCTTCTCAAGGTATGAGAATTCTGTCAGGAGTGAGTCAAGGGAGAAGAAAGAGTAGCACCTTCCCATTTGTCAGAAACATAGGGGGTCCCCATTAGAACATCTGGCAGAGTGAACCAGCAGTCTACAGAAGGGGAGAAAGTACTCATCAACTACTCACTAGACTGATAGTACTAAAAATACATAAGAAACTAAAAACTCTGAACTGTAAAACTAAGTAACTGAAATAAATATGAGCAAATTATCTAGCTATTTAACAAAACACAAATACAAATAGTCAATAAATAAGTGAAAAATGTTCACTCTCTCTACTCATTAGGGAAATGCAAATGAATACTACAAGAAAATGCTATAGTTAGAATATAGTTAGAATAAAAAAAAGAATATAGTTAGAATAGTTATTAGTTATATATCTCACTATAGTTAGAATAGTTGTTATATATTTTAATGAACACAAATGGAAGTTGAAAATCAGAACATTTATATGCTTTCTTTTTTCTCTTTTTTTAATTTAATTTAATTTAATTTTACAATATAATTTAATTTTACATATCAGCCACGGATTCCCTTGTTCTCCCCCCTCCTACCCCCTTCCATTCCTCCCAGCCCACCCCCCATTCCCATCTCCTCCAGGGCAAAGACTCTCCCAAGGATTGAGATCAACCTGGTAGACTCAGTCCAGGCAGGTCCAGTCCCCTCCTCCCAGGCTGAGCCAAGCGTCCCTGCATAAGCCCCAGGTTTCAAACAGCCAACTCATACACTGAGCATAGGACCCGATCCCACTGCCTGGATGCCTCCCAAACAGATCAAGTCAATTAACTGTCTCACCTATTCAGAGGGCTGATCCAATTGGGGGCCCCTCAGCCATTGGTTCATAGTTCATGTGTTTCCATTCATTTGGCTATTTGTCCCTGTGCTTTATCCAACCTTGGTCTCAACAGTTCTTGCTCATATAAACCTTCCTCTTTCTCACCAATTGGACTCCTGGAGCTCCACCCGGGGCCTAGCTGTGGATCTCTGCATCCAGTTCCCTCAGTCATTGGATGGGGTTTCTAGCATGACAATTAGGGTGTTTGGCCATCCCACTCACCAGAGTAGGTCAGTTCGGGCTGTCTCTCAATCATTACCAGCAGTCTATTGTGGGGGTATCTTTGTGGATTTCTGTGGGCCTCTCTAGCAATTTGCTTCTTCCTATTCCCATGTGGTCTTCATTTATCATTAACATTCCTTGTTCTCCCAGTAGGAGAAGAAAGTTAGGCCATTATAGAGACTGCTATGGAGGTCCCTCACAAATCTAAAAATAGGTTTCCTATATAACCCAGCCACCCCAGTTATGGGTATCTGTATTAGCTGCTTTTCTCTTGCTATGATAAAATACCATGGCCAACTTAAATTTGATGGGTAAAGTGTTTTTTATCTTACTGTTCCAGACAGCATAGAGAGTATCATGGCAGGAAAGGCATGTCAGCATGTCAGGGCTCGGTGTTGGGGTCCAGCCCCAACCTATCAAAGGGTCCCTTGAAAGGGGGAGTGAGGAATTAAGAAATAATAAGAAGAGATATAGACATAGACAGAGAGAAAGACAGAGATACAGGATAGATTCAGGAGGGCCCTGGGTCAGTACCCAGCAGCCTTGAATTTATTTCTAATGGGTTTTTCAATACATTAGCAAGGTGAGAGGCAAAAGACCTCGCCTTTCAAGATCAAAGCATTACGTACAACCAAGTATAGACCCTTCAAAACACCTGGTAACCATACTCCACAGCAAAGCATCATGTGATTAGGCCTTGAAGTATAAGACATGTGATAACCATGCCTTTTCACCCTATTATGCAGCCTTGGAGAGCAACATAAACTCTGACTCTCTGACCTTGAGTCAAACCACAAGTTGGAATCTTTGTGGGCTTCCACAGCAGCAGGAGTGTGGGGCAGGTCTAGAAGTCAGGAGGCAGAGATATTGTGATAATCTGCATTCCAGAAGCAAAGGAAGAAAACAGGAAGTGAGAGCAGATTATAACACCTCAAAGTGTACCTATACTGACATACTTCCTCCAGAAAGGCTCCATGTACTGAAAGTTCTGGACCTTGCCCAGACAGTGTCACCAATTGGGGACCAATGTTTCAAAGATGTGAGGTTCTGCGGGCCATTTCTCATTCAAAACACCATAGAATCTTTATAGTGATAATCAAGGCAAACCTGCTATCATTAAGACAGTCTCTATACTTAGTAAGAACAGTGTAGCATGAATCTTAAAAGTTCTTATTAATAAAATCAAACCTGAGCCAGGTATCAGGGTGAATGCTGGAAGATCAGAGAGACAGAACAGGCCACAGCCACCTCACCTCGCCAGTTCCTCAGCTGATCCTGTTTCCTCAGACTGGAAGCCTCTGAGTACTCATTCAGAATGAATCTCAGCTGAACTGTGCTGCTCCAAAGCCTGAAAGCTTAACCAGCCAAATGCTTCTAGTTTCTGGTCCTCATGCCTTATATACCTTTCTGCTTTCTACCATCACTCCCTGGGATTAAAGACTCGCTTTCTGGGATTAAAGGCGTGAGTCACCATGCTTGGCTGTATCCTTGAACACATGGATTTCTGCCTCTCGAATGCTAGGATTAAAGGCGTGTGCTACCACTGCCTAACTTCTATGTTTAATATTGTGGCTGTTCTGTCTCTGACCCCAGATAAGTTTATTAGGGTACACAATATTTTGGGGAACACAATACCACCACAGAACAGTGTTCAGATTTTTCTTTTTGTGTGTACAGGAGAATAAGAAGCCAGTGAAGGTCCAGGAGGAAGGCTGTGTGGCCTTGAAAACAGCCACCTACAAGCCAATGGGAGAAGCAGCACCAGCAGGGCCTCCACTTTGGCTTTAGAACTGTGAAGCAATGAATGCTGGTTGTTTAAGACACTCAGTGGGGGGAACGCTGATAGGCCTTGTGGAAAATACATTGACTAAGAACAGAAAATCAAAGTTTCAGCCATCATAACTCTGCACGTGGAAAGTGTGTAGGGTAAATTATGGAGTTCATTCTGGAGGCTGAAGTCTAATGGGTAAGGTTTACTCAGACTAGAAGAAAACAACTTACTCAGTTTTTAATTCTTCCTTTAACTAAACCATTCACTTTTATTTCTAAAATAATGCAATTATAGTATTCTTACTTCAATTCTGATATTTCTACCTTCAAATTTTTACTTAATGAGAACCTGTCTTTGTTCCTGTTTTCTTGCTGTGAAGCAACATCACAACCAAGGCGACTATTAGAAGAAAATGCATTTAATTGGGAGCTTGTTTATAGTGCTAGAAGTTTAGTCTATTACCATCGTGCCAGGGAACATGGTGATGTGCAGACAGACTGGTATGCTGGAGCATTATTTGAGTGCTATTTCCTGATCTATAGTCAGAGAGACTCCAAGCTTGGCATGAGCTTTGAAACCTCAAAGCCAACTCCTAGTGACACACTTTCTCCAACAAGGCCATACCTCTTAATCCTTCTAACCCTTTCAAATAGTGCCACTCCCTGGTGACTAAGCATTCAAATATATGAGCCTATGGGTGCCATCCTTATCAAACCACCAAAACCCCTCTTATTCTTTTTCACTATAGATTTGCTAGGAATGATCATTAATATCCATGTGGCACAGACAATACCAGGTTTTCTTGAAATCTCCTCTGCCAAAAATATTAATCTAAAAAAAAAAAAAAAAACTCTTCAGTTTAACTTCAGGCAGATTTTTTTTTTCCGGACAAAGGCATAAAACAGCCACCTCCTTTGCCAAAATATGGCACAAATGACCTGTAGTACAATTTCCCTCTAGAACTTCTTGAGCTCGGCCTCCATTGTCCACATCTCATCACTGCTTTTTTCCCAAGTTCCTAGTAATACGGCCCATTAAGCCAGTTTTATAGCATTCAACTGATTTTCTAATCCAAAGACCCAATGTTTTTATATTCTTCCAGACAACAATATTGTCGGGCCAATCACGGCAGTATGCCACTCACACTAATTTCTGTCTTAGCTACTGTTCTGTTGCTGTGAAGAGACACCATGATCAGGCAACTCATAAGAAAAAGCAGTTAAGTGGGAGCTTGCTTACAGTTTCAGAAGGTGAGTCCATGGCTGTCACGGTGGGAAGCATGGCAGCAGGCAGGCAGACACAGCACTGGAGCAACAGCTGAGGGCTCACATCTGTTTCGAAAGTTGCAGGTGTAGTGACATGGAGACTGGGTATGGCACAGGCTTTTGAAACCTCAAACTCCATTCCCAGTAACAACACATCTCTTCCCTCCCACAAGAACACATCTTCTAGTTCTTCCTAAACCATCTACCAAACTAAGTAACCAAACATTCAAAAATATGATACTATAGGAGTCATTCTCATTCAAATCACTACAAAACCTATAAAAAATTAAGAAATATCACCACTTAATAAATAAATGTTCTGAATTTTTGTTGTTTATTTCCTAGTCAGATATAGGTACATGCTAATTTCCCTTGCATTTAATCACAATGTACAGAGAAATTTATAATCAGTTCCACCCTTTACATGGTTTCTGAGTCAGCAACATACTGCCTATTCCTACCATTGCTCAAGCCTTTTGGAAACATTGGGAGATTTTTGTTGTTGTTGTTATATAGTATGTAGAGGGCAGCAACATTGCTGAATTTCCTGCAAAGCACAGACTAGTCCCCAATCACATCTGAATATCTTGACCCAAAATAATAGTAGTGTTGAAGTTATGAAATTCTGCTTTGAACAAGATATCCTAAATGTTCTCTATATTATTTCCACGTAAGTTTCAGTATTCTTCATTTGGAAGTTGTTAACAGTTATTGAACTGATGTAATTTATTATACTTGAAACATGTAATATATTCTTTAGATTGTTTTCAACTTTTCACTACTCTAAATAATGGTAAAAATATTTTTACTTCTCCAGCTTTAGAGATGATCTTAAAGAAAAATTTTTGATAGTAGGATTTAAATTTCATAATTAAGGCAAATATCAATTGTTTTACTTATTAGTAAAAAAATCACTATAATC